>NW_010188751.1:103379-104340 GCF_000695765.1 Mesitornis unicolor
GAGTTGTTATGTTTTCCTACTTATATTTTGTTCTCCTCCAGATTCCACAGAATAATCTTTTTCTTCTGTGGCACAAAGCAGCATTGAAGTGCTTTTAAACACTTGCCATGTTACGCGCAAAGATGACTGTAAATCAGTAGTGAGCATGGGTAACTCAAATCTGCCAGGGACTTCAGAATGTTTGGGGTGAAGATGGTGGAGTACAGTGTGGTGCGATCAGATGTTATGAGAACAAGCTGTGAGATTCCTGTGTCTGCTGTTCTTAAGTGTGATGTCACACGAGTCACGTCACGCTCTTGTCTCTGTTGCATCACCTGTGGAAATGCAGGTAATGTTTGTTCATTTGTGGAATGTAACAAAGATGATGCAACCAGGAAAACAGATCCTCTGGGAATACTCCAGGTTTGCCATCCTAGGAGGTTTTAAAGAACAGATGAGGCAAACGTGAGCCAGGAGGTGTTTCGGGATGTTTGAACTCTGCCTATGGTTGGGATGCTGGACCGGTGACCTCCATTTCCCTTCCAGTCTGTGTTCTGTTCACCTATTGTAAAACTTGAATAAGAGGTTTTTTTTTCTTACTCCTTATCAACATGAAATATACAAATGAAAATAGATTGAAAAATATAAAACCTCAAATATAAACTTATATTGACATTGCAATATTAGCCTAGATGCTGTTGGCTAAATTTGTAATTCAGTCTCAGTCTAGCTAACCAAAGGACCTCTGTGAAATAGATACATATTGCCTAGTACATAAAAAGTTAACTTGTAGACTTTTAGAGGATAACTAGCACAAGAACTTTTATAACTAGAACAAGAACTGTTACTATTATTCAGGCCATGTGGTTATGATTTAGGGCTAAACTATAAATATCCCCATTCCATAGATACTTGTAAAATTTTATTTAAAAACTTAAAAAGGCAGTTCTATTCATGATTTCCATGGCTCAAATTATATATA
>NW_010188752.1:0-585 GCF_000695765.1 Mesitornis unicolor
ACCTGTTTCATTGTCATGCTCTTTGTTATCATTTAAACTCCATTAGTGATCTATCAGCACAGAAACTCAATGAAGTTAAATATTTTTAGTTTGGTTTGTTCTGTGTTATGTTTAAATACCATGTCCAAAGAAGCATTTTTGAAATTCTAACCTTAATGGTAATATAAACAAAAGCTCAATTTCCTTGCTCTTGATACTCTGAATGCTTTACTTGATATGACTAACTCTAGTCTTTCCTACCCTGAAGTTGTTACTCATTGGCAGAAGACACAGATATGAATCCTGTCAGTTGCACTGCTGCACTGGAAGCCAGATGTCAAAACAGAAAACTATGCCATATATTCTTGAAAGGAGGAGCTTATTATTAGCCTGTGATAATATACAAAAAATTCCTTGGAATTTACCCATAATAACTAACACAAAACATAAAAATTGCTTAAAAAACAGGTTGCACTCTAAATTGTTGCAAGGCAAGGGATGGTTTAAAGATTTTGGGGGATATATTTTGGAAATATTTCTTCTGACACATCATGTTATGATATTATGCATTTTTTGGCATTAGTCACATCATAATTCTCACATGGA
>NW_010188753.1:0-31007 GCF_000695765.1 Mesitornis unicolor
GGAAAGGAGCCGCCCGGTCCCGGGGGTCGTGTGTGGGCAAGGGGTCGTGCGCGAGTGGGCTCGGAGGGGTGCGTTAAGGAGAAGGGCGCCTGGCGGGGTCAGGCGGCTCGGAGGGGGAAGAGCAGAGAGGCGGGGGAGTTGGGCCGTGGGTTGTTGTCGGCAGAGGGGTGCTTGGAGAAACGAGGGGGCCGAAAGCGAGTGCGTGGAGTTGAACCGTGGGGACACGCAGGGAAGTATCTGAAAGTGGGAGGAGAGGCGAAGGGTGGAAGAGATGAGTCCTGCGATGGGGCTGGAAGTAGCGTGGCAGTGATGGATGGGCTGGACCGAGGGACGAGCGCCAGGCTGTGGCAGGGGGGAAGGGGAACTTCAGCACCTCGCCGTCACCAAGGGTGTTTCAGGACTTCAGATACCTGTTCTTTCCTATGGTGGTTAGCAGGGAGAAAGGGTGCCGTAATTCCTAGCCAGATAAGCTGCCGGATGTCATGCTATGTGACGTCTGGCCACGCTGCTTACCCTGGTAGTACCAAGTCTTGATCCTTTCCTTGACTTGTTACTGGGTGACAGGGGGAAGAAGACCCAAAAGCACTGCTTTTTTAGTTAGTCTGAACTCTTTTCAACACCTACAACTCACAGTTCTTCAGGGCATTGTATCCCTTTTTGTCATCTTTTTTCTTTTAAAGAAAATGCAGTTCTCCTGTTTACTTAATTGTCTGTTAAACACAGGCACTTGTATGCTTGAAGGGAAGCCAAACACACAAGACAAATTGCCGAACAAGTTTCGGAATATAACAAGGGGAAATAAAATGCTTAATAACCGCATGTGGCAAGAAACTCTGGGAAAGGGAAGATTTTAATGAATGACTCAAGTGCAGAAATGTTACTGAGCTGTTTCCAGTCTGTTTCTGAATTGGCTGAGAAAGATGAGGTGATAAGCCACAGCCAGAGTTTAAAGGAAGAGCAGCATGACTAAATGCCTACTATACTTGAACACCAGTTCTGAAAATGAAAAGCCCGAAGCTTTTTGTTGGTATACCCAGTATTTGCTTAGAGCAAGAAACTGGCTGATAACTTGGTATCCTGTTTTCTTCGAAGAAAATCTATTCCCCTGTTAGCAACAGGATCATTCTTTTGTGTATCAGGTCATCAAAATCCTACCTATTTTATTACAATTCTGCTGTATTCATTTTTTTTAATTAGACCTTCATTTATTTAGCCCTGAAAATATTTAAAAATGACTTTTCTGTTTGACTGCTGGAGTTAAGTAAAATACACTAAAGATGTTCAATTTAGTAATTTAAGCCCAAGATTTAAATGTGGCTGTTCTCTAATTGATTAGTGCGTGGGAGCAGATTTGCTGTCATCAAATAAAAATAGAATGGCTGCCTGGCCATAGTATTTGCCTGCTTTTCTTTATTTTTTTAATCTGTTTTTGTGAGTTCTCTACTCACCTCAGCTAATTGTTCTTCAGCAATAAATTATCCTTGTAATATAACAGGTCAGCGTAATCTGGAAAAAAAACCCCAAACCCCAACTGGTTTTGCTGTGGGCAAATGAATGAAATCACTTCAGGCTTGAGGATTTTTTTGATTTCCTAGAAGAAAGCGTGAGGGTTAGTGAACTACTGTGCTCTTTCCATAAAACGGTTTAGAAATTGGAATAGCTGTTTAGAGTTCAAGTTTGACAAACAGCCGCATTTGCAATGTCCCAAATGGCCTTTGAGGGTTGAGGGTATAAGGGTTGTCCTTTTTGTAAAACTGAAACAGGAACAGCTGTACCAAAATGATAAGTTCTGCTTTGTTTTTTCTAACAAGAGCAACTAATTTGAATAAAGTTTGCACAGTGAAAGGATGTAGATGAGCTAAATGAGTGTTCCTCCTCTATCCTGTTTACATCTTCCCATGCAATCTTAGTCTTTTTCTTCTGTTCTTAGGTAAAGCAGATACCTTCACTTCTGTAAAGCAGAACAGCGCTGTGCTCAGGCCACCTGATCCCAAAAAGTGAGCTGTGTTCATTATGTCAACAGTGGTTTTAAGGCCCAGGAGTGGCCTTTTGGCAGTGTCTGTGGAGTTTTGTAGTAGATGTTTTATATAGTTTCAAGGGGGAACGTTACAATTGCACCTCTGTAACAAGTTCGTGCCTATGAGCAAAAGAGGGTAGGAAATAGTAACAAAACATGTTCATTTAAGCGTGGGGGCTGTTTGTAGATGGTCGGAGTGAGGGAAGTATGTCTGGGTATGTTTTCATTGACAAAGTGCAAATAAAATCTGACTATCGAGTCTTAGCTTAGTCTCTGCCAGCTGCTGTGATTACAGATACCTTTGTATGTGCTATGAGGTACTGGCCCCTTGCTTTAGTCCTTCTGTAAGGGCCCAGAAGAGATTTTCTTCTTCTCCATCACTTGGTTCATACTATGTTCTGGAGCAGCAGCTGGATTAAGGTGAAGTCCGTAAGTGTCTTCATCATTTTAATGATTGTTCTTTTTTCGGGTGCCTGGTTGATACATGCTGGGATTTCAGTAACTGCCTGGTTTGGAGTGATTCCTTTCCGCATCTTTTTGTTGTTCTGGTCCAGGCTTGTGGAGACTGTTGCAATTCTGGATTAGTGTTGATGGGTGTTTCTTCCTTCTCTAGTATCTGTAAGGTGATGCACTCCCTACTATAGTGATTTGCTTTCACCGAATGCCATTTCATGAATTTGCAGCCTTGATGCTGTTTTTCTCTATCCTCCTCACTTCCTCGGCATTATAGTTGTGACATGATAGTTGTCACTTTTGACTTTCTACCTCTGACCTCAAGGTGGCTAATATTTTCTGTGGGATGGTCTTGTTTGGTAGTTTTCTTGGCAAACTTGTATGTTGTTGGAAGCTGACTTTGGTCAAGGCAGTCCTTAAGCTTTACCCCAGTCAGGAGGTGATGTTGATATACCCAGTGATAAAGTATCATTTTGCAGAAAATAAGACTTTATCAGGCTTAACCAAAATAGAAGTTAACGCAGGAATTTCTTTTCCTTGCATCTTGTTGCTTAGGTGTCCCAAAGATGTATCCAGAATATTGCTATTTCAGTTTAATTTAATGGAGTTGCAGGTACAGTCCTAATCTCTTCAGCCATCAAAGGCTTGCAAAGCGATGGCTAACAGGATGGCTCATTATTCTGGTGTTTGTAAGAATTTACTGTAAGAATTGGGCATAAAATGCTACAGTGAACTTAGGATAGCACTGTGGGGTGACAGAAAGCAAGTTGTCTGCCTGTTCTTTAAGCTCTGAAGTGGTTTCCTGAAGTAGTCACCTAAATTGCTTTTATCAGAATATGTTAATGTAGTGCCTGATTAGACTGCCTGAAAGCTGGGAAGGTCTCTTGTCACCACTTCATACTCTGTACACAAAGCTGCAAGCAGTGAAATCTCACAGAGAAAGGAGGGAAAACTGAAAAAAGGAAAATGTGATGGTGACAACATAGTATAACACTAGCATGGGTCTAGGGCACAAATTATTATAGACAAATTGCAGATCTTATACCAGTTAAGAGTTATGTGACAGGATTTTAATTCACTGGAGTCAGTTAAAGATGGGGAGAACAGGCATTAAGATGTTAATTTCTAGAAACATAAAGTAAGTAACAAAGGATTTTATTACCAGTAAGGATTTTTAGCAGGTTTTTTTCTGACATGCAGGATTATTTTTGAAGAGCAAGATGAAGATGGGACCAGAAACAGGACTATTTAGTTCAAAATGAGTCTCTCATTAAAAAAGCAGAGAGAAATGAGTGCTTTTCTTGCACCTAGTTCCAGTTCAAAAGAATAGCCTGGATATAGCCAAGCTGGCCCTGTTCCTGTGTCTCATCAAAGTGTTTGCTCAGCAGGTGGAGTTTGTGAAACAAAGTCCTTTATAGAGCTGGTGGCCAAGGGGTCTAACAAAGAGTAGCACTGCACCCACAAAAAGTCAGGATTTTAGAGTATGCAGTAGCAGTTGGTTAAACCAGTTTCTCAGTGCTATTGGTACAAAAGTTCACAGAATCACAGAACGTTAGGGATTGGAAGGGACCTCAAAAGCTCATCCAGTCCAATCCCCCTGCCGGAGCAGGAACACCCAGATGAGGTTACACAGGAAGGCGTCCAGGTGGGTTTTGAATGTCTGCAGAGAAGGAGACTCCACAACCTCTCTGGGCAGCCTGGTCCAGTGCTCTGTCACCCTCACTGAGAAGAAGTTTCTTCTCAAATTGAAGTGGAACCTCCTGTGTTCCAGCTTGTGTCCATTACCCCTTGTCCTATCATTGTTTGTCACCGAGAAGAGCCTGGCTCCATCCTCATGACACTCACCCTTTAAATATTTATGAACATGAATGAGGTCTCCCCTCAGTCTCCTCTTCTGCAAACTAAAGAGACCCGGCTCCCTCAGCTGCTCCTCATAAGGGAGATGCTCCACTCCCTTCCCTCTGAAGACACGAATTCCCCCCTTTCCTAATCAGCTAAACTCAAAACTAAAGTGTGGTTACACCACGATTTGGGTGACTGGAGGTCATGGTGCAGGTTCAGATTCCAAAACTGCTGTCTGTGGTGGTGAGGCTCAGATATTGAGGTACTCTCGGGGAAGGTTGAGGTTTGCATCTGGTGGGAAGAGATAATGTGGAAAGGTGGCATAAAATATTTGTTACTTGAGGGAGAAGAATGAGATAAAGGAAAACAATGGGAGTAGATGGGAAGGAAACGTTTCACGGTGCGATTTGAGGGTTTTTTTCTTCTCCTACAATGTTATTGCCAAAATTCCCTCCATTCTAGCTACACTTCTACCTTTTTTTTAATATAGCCGAGTTGTCAGCTGGATCAACATAAAATTTAAGTAGACCCACTTGGAATAATACTTTTATGCAATGCTAGAGTGCTGCAGATAAATTGTTTTACCATGAAGCAAACAGATTCTGTTAAATCTGTGTCCAGGGCCTTTAGTGTGTGAGCGCTTGTTTACGGTGCTTGAGAATAGATAATCTCCTGTGGTCCAGTTGATTATTAACCCGGTCTTGGTTTCTGTACAGTTGGAATAATTATATGTACTCAGTTAATAAAAACTCACATGCTCAACTGTTCAAATATTTGCACAATTGGTACTTTCCTAACAGTTTCCTAAACGATTCTTTTGGAGTAATGTGATGCTTGGCCACGTTCAGAAGTAGGAGCTGCTATGTTATTTTTTGTACACCTTGAAGATGTATTTAATTTCTATTTATTAACAATACAGTGCTATACTACAGTATAAAGGCCCTGTAAAATGTGTGGGTTAATTTTGCATGTAAAACTGCAGCGTTTTACATGACCTTTGTTGCAGGGGACGTAATAAGCTGCTGTCCATGTTTTTATGATCATTATTTTAGTTTTTCCCTCCTTATGGAAAAACGATAGCCCCCATCATTGTCTCTCTAAACTTTAACTTACTACCCTGATAACTTTGGACAGATGAATATATTTGGCTCCAATTCTACAGAGTAATTTAGTGGCCCGCCCTTTCACCCCCACACCAAACCAGTTAATCAACCCATAGACTTTATTTGTATAGTTCCTTATTCTCATTGAAACCAACGTCTGTAAAGGTCCTTCTGGGTCGTTAAATCCAGCCCCCCTGAATGCAAGCAGCCTGTGAAGTGATCAAACCCTGCTCCCACAGCCTTTGAAGGCTGGTGAGCCTGAACACGCCAAAACTGCCAACACATCCCAGCTTTTTCAGGTCAGAGTGAAACAGTCTTCAAGGAAAAAAGGCCCTTCAAACATGCCTTGTCAGTGTTTTGTCTCTGATGTGTTGTTTACTGTTTTGGTTTGGGTTTTTTTTCTTTTTGTTTATTTTACTGCTTAAATTCTAGCCCAATCAGAAATGCTTATTCTAATTGTACTGCTGTGTAAGAAACAAGGTTTACTAAAATTGATGAGCTTCAAGTGCTGTAGAAATCAGCAGCTACCCTGCCGTTACCATGCATCCCCAGGCAGAACAGGCTCCTTAAAGTCTGAGCTGCGTCAGGCAGTGCTTGCTTTGTTGTCTGCAGACATTGGAGGTTGTTCCTAGGGCCCTGTGTATGCCTTAGGCGAGACTTGTTTTGCTCTAAGACCTGTGAGATCAATGTTTCGATGTTTCATCCAGAGGTATTGAAAACTTAGTTGTGACTTAATATTTATTACGTGCTGATTGAGAGTTTGGTTGTTTTGAAAGGACATGTTAAAGATCAGTGTGGAAGAGACTGGAAAAAATAGGATCTATTACACTATATATACAATATACCTATATATCTTATAGAGAGAGAGCTATGGATATATAGATATGCATACATATATATCTATACTATTTGCATAAATGTCTCAAAAGAGGATATCTCAATATTGTGGTAACACCTGCATGTGGGAGCAAAAAGTCAATCAACTTCCCCTGAAACTGAATTCTGGAAGTGTCTTGTAGCACATAAATTAGTTTGACATCCAGCTAGAGACTTCAACTTCTATATGTTTGTTAGTCTAGCCAGAGCTACCAAGTTAAGTTGCTGTTTAGCAGAATATATAACTTAACTTTAAAGTTGGAGTTTCGTGGTGTTAAATACAGAAAGCGGCTGCTAAACTCTGTACTGCTGTAGTTTTGACTGTGACTGCTTCCCACTTGCAGATCTCTAGTGATTATCAGCACTTTGGATGGACGAATTGCTGCACTGGATCCAGAAAACAGAGGGAGAAAACAGTGGGATCTGGATGTGGGATCAGGTTCTCTTGTGTCATCCAGTCTCAGTAAACCAGAGGTAAGGCTTAAGCTCTTTCCTGACCAAACCTTTAAAACCAGCATTTTCTGTAATAAAATGAAAACAATTTCCTCCATGTTTGATAGATGTTAAATAATGCAGCAAACTTTAGTGCAGATAAAGTTTGATAGCTGTTCTCAAACTTTTTTTTTTGGAGTGCTTACATCATGTTGCCATTTCAAACTAGAATGTGTCAGCACTTTGGTCTTGCGATTGACGTACGTGATAACTATCAAACTAGATGATGTAATTGAATTTGGAAATTGTATGCAGTTGCTGATTGAAAACAAGTTACTTGTAATTGGAAGCGTACAAAAGGATCATCTGCTTTGTATTACCAGAGTATGTTTTGGCAAGTACCGGCTTTTTTTTTCCTCCCTGAAGAAAAGCAAAAGTCCTTGTGGCTTAATAAATGAACAAAGGATTTTTTTCTCTACTAGATAAGCAGGCTGCCTATGAAATAGAATTTGTTAGCAATGAAATAGAGCGCTGAAGGTCACCCTGAAATACTGAGTGGTAAAGGGTTGCATCACTTCTTGCAGATAAATGGTAAGAAGGAAATCTGAAGAGTTAAATTTCTTCTTTGGTGCTATTTCCACCATCAGTTGGAATAAACTTAGGCTAGAAATTAGAAGAAAGGGTTTTTTCTATTTTTTTTTCTGCACTATGAGCTCCATGAGTCATTCTTTCCTAGAATTGGGAGGAATAAATACCAACTAAGAGGTAGTTTGATGACAAAGTGCATGGTCCTTCACTGTCGTGGATGGTTGGATTTGATGACCAGTCCTGGATCGTTCTTTAGCGTGATGAGCATCAGAGAATGAAAGTTGACTTCAGGGTATGAGCTTCTTGCTTGTGGTTCTTTGTCACTCATGTAACAGAGGTTACATGACCTCTGTTTTGGTATAAAGAGGTTTAAGAAAAGATTTGGTCTGTTGGTGTGGTAGTGTAGGTATGTGAGCAACTGAAAAGTATCTCGGATTGCAGAAGTAATGTGAACGTTAACTCATGTTCCTTTGATTCTGAGACTTATTTTTGGATGCAACTTTTTGAGTCTTGTTCAGATGCATTTTTGTGTTTAAGAAAAAACACTGTGGGCAGGAGGAACTTTCCTAAAAGTACATTCTAGAGCAGAATTTAGAAGAATACAAAAGCTGTAAAGATAATTGTAAAGAACTCTGTAAAGAGGAAGGTTCCAGTTATAAACTGTGGTCCTTTGCAAATGTTTTCTGTACTAGGTACTTAAAATATTATTCTGTTATCTGTTGCTGCAAATAGTTTCTAATGACCACTGTGAAAATAGAACAACCGGTTATAAAACACACTTTTGAAATGTATACCTCAAGTCCAAACTTCATTTTTCAGTACCAATTAAGACACGAGCCCAGGCTTTTACTGATTTCAGGAATGCAAGTGTTTAATACTGTAGAAGTGTTTTTGTTACTCACTGAGCTGTCCAGAGTTTTGATCTTTTTCCAGTGTATGATGACTGCAGAAACTAAAGGTTGGTCCTTAGACAACAAAAACTGTAGTTTGTCCACACAGTCATTTCCTTTTGTGGCTACAAGTTAGGTTGTGGGAGTCACGTAAATACACTTGTAAAGAGAGTTTGTTATTCCTATGGGAAGTTTTCAGATGAGCTTTCAAACTGTTGCATTTCTACAACTGTGGCCAAAGACACTGATGGATTTTGGCAGTTGAGATGCAGAGCCTACGGGAGAACTAATTTTGGAAGTAAAACTTCATTTTGGCCTCCCAGAAGCCGTGAAGCGCTATGAATACGGGCCTTTTTAGACTTACTGTCATGTAAACAAATGCTGTTAAGATAAGACAGAATTTAACAGGAATCAGAAGTGATGAATGCTCGAAATAAGCTACACTTTAAACATTAAAATATTTATTTTAAACATTTAAATATTTAAATGTTTAATCTGCTGTCAGAAACAACTGAAAGACTTCATGCAGTGATTCTTAGACGCTATTTGAGTGAGTAATTGGCCTCATTAAAGTTGTTGGGACAGTTCTGGTTTGGGTCAAAAGGCTAAATTCATTGAAGGCTCAGAGTCTGCCGTCTTCTCACTCTACAGTATTTCCTCTCTGATTTGGGCACGTGATGTGTTAGATTTTACTGTCTCAAACTGTTGAGGCTTTTTTTTTGCTTTTTTCAACACTTTTGGGTTATAAAAGGTCTCTGGGCTGCAACCACAACAATACCTTCATTGTAAACCAGTGTCATATAAACTGTTAACCTACGTTGTCGTGCAAGGAATGGCGGATGAGAAACTCTTCTTGCATTACGCTTGCAGTGTTACAGATTTCTGTTCTTTCAGAGTAAGGAAAGTGTGTGCTGCTGGCTCTTAATTATTTTGATGAGGATATTTTAACTGTGTGGGGTGAGAGTGCCGTGAACTGCAGTTCCAGGTCCTGTTGTAAAAGCATCAGTTTGGTTTCCAAGTGCCTTTTAAAAAGAGCCATTAGATCTTCAAACTTTCAGTGTCTGCTAGAACAGTAGTCACTTCCTTTGCCGAACTGTAAAATGTCAACTTGGCTGTCTGGAGCTCATGTGTTAATTAGGAAAGTGAGGTAGTAAAATTTCAACTGTTCCAGCAGCTCTGTCAAACACTTCAGATCTTAAAACTACTGCTTAAGACACTGACAAGTGAGATGTTCATCATTTGTCATGTGAGCAGATCAATTAGAAAGGAAAGGCTGCTGATCCACTAATTGTGTGTCTGGATAACGAAAATGGTAAAATGCATTCCTCGACTCTAAGCTCCAACAGAAACAACCATGGTCAGGGTGCCAGTGCTGAAAAGGCGTGACTCCACATTTCAGTCTTGTGCATAAGAATTTAAAACTGTCTTTTCCTATCCATTTTCTTCTAATGAAAAGCCCCTCTCTATAAAAGCTGTGTGCTCACAACTCTGTCGTGGTTTAGCCTGGCAAACGGCTCTCAGAAATGCATCTCTGCTGAGCAGAAAATGGATTTCTACAGTACAGTCCTAGCAAAACCAGGACAAACTCCAAGATTTCTTGTTACTTGCGTATCAAGATCGCTTGCTGAAGTTCAGGCTAAAGTCACCAAACCTCAACTTTTCTAAATGGGAGCTTGATAAAAAACACTCTTAATTTACTCTTTAAAATTTAGCTTGGTAATGAATACATCGTCTGTACTTAGACAGAAGAGAAGACTTTTGGGAGAATCAACCTGTTAAAATAATGATGTTTAATCATAGTGCAAATAAAGACCTGTCTGTCAAGCAGTGGAAATGCTTCATAGCACATCATTATGAGACTGTTGTAGTTTACTAATGAGGGTGATGCGTTCTCTTACCTGCATAGCATTATACTAATACACTTAATGGGCTTCTGTCTCCTTCTTTTATGAGGACCTATAATATGAGAGGAATGAAAGTGTGAACTTGCCTGTATATCAAAATAACTGGCCAGTAGTGGCCCCATGGCCGATAGGACAGAGGGACATGGAGAGATGCAGACAATAAAAAAAACCTGTGGTCATTTCAGTGCTCTGGGCAGTGACATTAAAAGTCATGAGCATTGGCTCATGATCTGGCTGATACCAACTAATCTCTAAGTAAGCGTCTTATATCTTTATTTCAGAGGTTGGGGATCATGGGACAAACTGAGTTTCAGTCCACAAGGCTGCCATTTATAGCGGACATGGTAAACATTTCAATTTTCCAGGATACAGTGGTGTAATTGTAATGTTGACAGATTTTTTTGACACGACATCCTTATCCCTCTAAAGGCTTCTAGTGTCTTAGAATTGCACTGTATATGTATTAAATTCTTGCCATTATTTATTGTGATAGCCACGCAAAATAAACTTTTCTATGAACTTAGACATCTGTGTGATCTTTTTTGGACATCTTTTTTTTTTTTTCCTTTTTCCTTCCCTTTGTCAGAATCATAAATGTTTTAAAATTTTCAGTGCTTTGGTTCCCCAAAAGAAATGCTGAATGCTGCTGTGAAATGCCCAGGCACCTGGGAATCACTTCAAGGTGCTGACTGCCTGCGCTTTCCTGCATGTTGGATTAAGCAACATCTGTACTCACGCAAACCAGAGGAGAGCCAAAAGGTGCCCTGGCTTACTTTGAGAACACGGGAAGAAATTCAGCAGCTCTCATCCTTTGGCCTCTTACGCTTTGGTGTAAAAGACATTGCAAAACCCACACTGAAGCGGGTCAAGGCAAGGCAAGAGGTCAAAACGCCCTCTGAGGGGCTAGAATTGTGATTTCTGGACTCTTTTGTGCGTCCTCTCAGAGGTTAGGGAAGGGGGAATAATTTAACCGCCTCTTTGAAAGAGAAATCTCGTGACGTCAGTTTTAGGGAAGTCACACCCATCGCGTACAGTAGCCCTGCAGCAGCGTTTGAGTAGCCTGAATAAAAATGAGGTTTTTGTTTGGTCCGTGGTTTTCTACTCGAGTTATTTTTTGGTTAAGTCACTGCCTGTAAATATCATCCAGCTAAGAGCTGAGATATGTTTGTTTTGAGCTTGGGTTGGGAGTGCTTAAATCTGTCAGTCAGACTTGTTTGAGTACTTTCATTTAAAGAGGTTATTACAGCAGCTGTCAAATACAGTGCTGAATGTTATGAATTTCTGTTAAACCTGCATGAATCGGCTCTGGCTGTGCTGATGGTCAGTGGACAAAACAAAAAAGATTCATTTCAAACTACACAGACATTGTAAGAAAATGGTTTTCTCCCTGGATTCTGCTTAAAAATGAATGTGTCTGTCTAGCTCACTGGTGTTAATCTTAACTTTTAATGTATTTATGTATCTTTAAAGTAGAGAAGCAATCTTCCCTGCTTTGTGTTTGGAGGAATTGCTGCACCGCACAGGCTGTTTGCAGACTTCCATGTAAAAGAGTATCAAGTTAGTTCTCCTCTGCCTCTGAGCATGTGCAAAACTTTCTAAAGCAAAGATTTACTCAGCAAAGCGAAGAATAAAATTCTCAGAATTTCTATTTATGCTGCAAAATTACTTTCCAACTGTAACATGTTGTGCCCAGATGTAAAGCCCCAAATTGCCACTATTCAAGCAGGCAGAGTGTAAATCAATGGACTTGTTATTGAGGTGATGAATCTGGGCAAAATCTGTTTCCTTGTAGGTGAGGTGGTATAATTTTAATTGACTGGAAGAATATTGTAGTAGAGTTCCTTGTGTCCTGTAGCCAATCATCATCTTCGTGTATTTCTGAGATAAATGTAGGACCACCAGATGCTTTGATAGTTGGAGGTGTCATTCCTGTAGAGGAAGGCTGGGGCATTACCCAGTTCTCCATGTATAGGTTTTGTATAATAGAAACGGAATTAAACTGTACTAAATGAAATACAAGATGTGGGGATTGATAACAACAGTGTTGTTGAAGGTTGGAGGCAAGCAGTTTAAAACAGAGGATACTGAGGAGGTCCTGTGCTGGGTTATCAGCTGCCATCTCCATTCCTCTGCAGGGGAAGGAAACGTGATCCCTCTCTGCCTGCGGGTAGAGAGATACGAGCTCCTGGAAAAGCTCATAATGAATGAGAAGCGAGTGTCCAGAATTGTACTTCAAAGGAAGATAAATTCTAATTGCAATTGAGGCAGAGAAGGCTTATTAGGGCTATCAAGGGGAGCGGAGCCTGCATTCTGCAAGCAGGGAATAGATGTGACTGCTCTTTAACTACAGGCGATGTATTATGGCTCCTGATGGCACAGGTGGCTCTTTTCATTTCTGTCGCTGGAAACAAGCGCGGTGTGTGTGGCCGTGGAGAGGTGATAAGCTTGGGAAACTTGCTGGAGAGATCCGAGTACAGAGACTTGCTGCTTTCCTGGTGAAAAGAGAAATGTAATTCTCCTGAAAACAAACTTCTAACAATATTTAGTGGACTGGCAAAAGCCTGATTGTTTAAAAATATTTGGCTAGGTAGAAGTTGTGCTTTCCTAGGCAATGCAACCAAACTTTTAAATGTGAAGTGGTGAAGCTGTGGAGGAGGGGAATGGCTGCCGAGTGCCTGAGCTGACTTAGTGGTTAGAATGATGCAGCATCGTGATTTTTGTCGGGCTGACAAATAGGGCTGTTGCTTAGACAAGTGGTCTTCTGTGTTTATTGAAACCGCACATCTTCAAAGGCAGTCATCTTGGTTCAAAGCCTTGTTTAATTAAAAACAAAAGACTTCCTATAACTGCAGCTCGGTGGCTTTCTTGCTAACGCTCGATGCAGAGAGCACTGATAAAGTGCTGACGCGTGTCCTCTGCTCCTGCTGTGAGGATGTTTGGGGGGACGGCAGCTTCCGTTACAAGACACGTGGGAAGCTACAGAACAAGATCTTGTGGCTCATGTGATAGCAGAGCTCTCAGCCCCAATCCTCACCAGTGATGCTCTGCCCTGAGCAAAGGCAGGAAAGTTTCTCAGAGTCACTCTGGGCTGACGTTTGTCACCAGCTTTTGTCTGTCACGCTCACAGACAGGGTCAAAATGCTGCAAATCTTGGAAAGGCTGTTTGCCATCAGCTTGCTGCTCTGTTGTTTTAGTTATCTTTATAGTAGCTTAGTATTTAGTTACATATGGTACACTGCATGTTTTGTATTGGCTGCTGAGCAGTTCTAGTGTTTACTGATATCAAAATGAATCAACTCTAGTACTGCCTAGACAAATAACCTGATTGAGCACAAGGAGTGGATGAGTTAGCTGTTTGGAGCTCAGCTGTCCAAAACACAACAAAGTGATTTACTCTACCCTAAAGTATTTTTGAACATTCAGCCTATATTTTTATCTGTAAAAGAAAGTACCTGTTTCAAGTGCTAAGCATTTTAGACAGTTTAGCAAATAATTCCTGTCGCAGCACAGCTGCTGACATCTCACTGCTGAATTTCTTCTGGACTTTGTCCTCCATCTGCAGGTAACTATCAGTCTGTCAGTCACTGCACATTTCCTGCGCTCTGTTTTCTTTGCATCCTTGAAAGAGGAGGCTGTGCATGAGTCGTGTTCTGGTTTTCTCCTGTATTGGGCTCTGCTTTCCCATAGGAGTTGCTCTTTGACTTAAATTTTCAAGACACACAGATTCTGTTGTCCTAATGTAAAAAAAAAACCCACACCCTGTCCAGGCAGGACCAGGGGAAGAAATAGCTTAAATCCTGCCCCTCCATGTGGCCTGGGTTTCTGCTGTTGCCCATTGCTCTGTCTCTGAGGAGGAGCATTTTGGTTAGCTCCCAGGTGGTGCTGTAGGAGCCCAGGTAGTCTGCAAAAGAGGGTTAAGGGGGGTAGAGGTGGAGTTAAAACATGATCTTAAAACAACCTAATACAGGAACACTACCAGTTTTGACATGGTGGCTAATAAGCTTCTGTATAGGGCCTGTTTTTGTAGAGGAAAGCTTATAAGCAATTTTCGTTTTCTTCACTAATTTTCTCCCTTATGTGCTACTGGTTTTGAGGAGATCAGTGATGAGCTCAGTAGCAGCAGCACCAGTTTGTCTCAGAAAGGACTGCTCTGAAGTTCCAGAAGACTGTTACAGTCTTTTCTTATTAATAAAACTTGCTATGTTAAAGAGGGGGATGGAATAATGTCAAAATTAAGTCTTTCTTAAAGCTCTGTGTGTGTTTTGTTGGGGATTTTTTTATTATTATTAAGGAGAACAGTTTTTCAAAGTCTGTTGCCATGGCAGCAGAGCAGGCTGGCATCTCTGTAGTCAAAACCCCGAGTCTTGTTTGACTGTGATTAAAGTAACGGTGGTATTTTAGTTTGTTAGTCTTCAGAAGAAGGGTCTGTTTGATAGCACAGCAAACAGTCCTGGGGACCTGATTTCTTTTGAAGCTGGGGCAATCTAGTTAACACGCTGCTGTTCCTCTGTTTCCCTGCATGGCTCTTCAAGAGAGGGCAGAGGACAGAGCAGGACTAATTCTTCTAATGGCAGACTCAAGCTGAACAAGACACTGTGCCCCTGATGCTGGAAAAGAGAGTATAAATCTCAATCCACTGTGCTGCTGTTATCTGTTGCTTTTTACGCTGCTTGTGGAAAAGGCGGTTTTGTTGGGACCCTGGCAGCTTGCCCTTGGTCAGATTTTAAGATCTGAAGTGTACGATCACAACAGAGATACCAACCGTAGTCGTTTATTAACATTATTGGAAGAATATTGCAAGTGTTGCTTTGACAAGATAGAAAAAGGAGTTTTCAAACGAGTTCTCAACCAGGCACAGGATTACAGCATCACTTCATGCGCTCACCATACAAAGAACACGGGGCCCTGGAAGTTACATTTATTACTTGACCCAGTCTTCTCTAACCAGTGTAAAATATTTCATTTTTCAGCTTGGGGGATGGTGGAAGGAGAACAAAGACCATAACAGGTATAAACTTGTGTCACGGGGATCTTAACGTTGGCAGGAGCAGGGGACCAGGTCACTTGCCAAATCCTGTGAACTGTTACTGGGTGAGCTGTACACCCTGGTGGTATAAATCATCCTGAGGTCTGAGAAACATCCACGCTCCCTGTCGCTGTACAGAGCTGCTGTGCCCTTTGGGGGTGTCACACCCCAGCTAAGATAAAACCTATTTGCGTGGCTTCTCTGATGTGCCGCGCTGGCACAGGCTGGCCCTTACCTCTTCAGAGGAGGAGGGCTGTGTAATCCTCCCTCCATAAACTGCTCCATAAAATAACGGATTCATCTGATGTCCAAGTGCAGCCTTTCTCACGGTCCTGGTCATGAAGATGGTCTGGGCATGTACACCAGTTAACCAAAGCAGGAGGCAGTCAGAAATAGGTATCACTTTGTAAACAAGCGTAGTACTGAGATCAAAAGGGATGGGGTTCACAAGAGGGAAAGTTTTTCTAGACAAAACAGCTACCTGTCTGTTGGTATTTCCTGCTTCAGCTTCCTTATTGCCCTTCAACTCATCTCAGAAGGGCATTTTACTGATGTAAATCATGCCCACCCCTTTGCAGCCAATTTTCTTCTTCCTTGGCTGGTTAAACAGCACTGTATGCTCTTTTACCAGTGCTTTAAGCAGTGGAATAGCTTAACAGCCTCTGTTTTTCAAAAGATTGTGCTTGTGCCTGGGTCTTTGTTCTCTTCTTAAGGAAGTGGTGATGTTGTGGGGCTTGCAGAAAGTTTGGAGAAAAATACCTCTAGTTGGCCCCTTCATGCCACTGCGTTCCTGTTTGATTAGAGTTTGCCTGTTAGTAATAGTAAGTACCCTGTGCTTCAGGATTTCTGCAGGTAGCTGAAGGGAAAACAGATGAATCAACACCTTGAAATCCAAGCTGAAGAGGAGAAATAACCTCTTATATTGGAAAGAAGTAATAAATCAGTGTACCTCCCTGTGTGCATATCAAAAAAGGACAAACAATAAATCAGCTCCAGACCAACCTGAACTAGGGACACCTCTAGACCTTGTCTGTGTGTATATATGTGTGTGCGCGTGTGTGTGTGTGTGTATATACTTAATATATAAATGTTTATATGTGTGTGTGTTTGTATATATTTACATATACATATATGTTACCTGAAAAATCTGTAAACATTTATGGTAGGGATACCTGTATTACTGTATGCCTGTGCATTTATTTTAATGTGGAGCATGCAATGACTGCTTTCTCTTTCCCAGATTTGTTTGTGCAGACTCTTGTTCCTACCCTTCAGAGTGCAGCTGCCATATGTGGCTTTTAATATGTTGCCTAGATTAATTTTAAAGGGGCTTAAAAGACATAGTACTCGCTGAGAAGTAGCTTTCTTAAGAACATGCCTGATGTTGGCTTTGATCCTGTTTGTTACAGTGATCCTATTGTAGAGATAATCATAGAGGGAAAAAATTGGTACCCTTATAATTTAAGATCATATAGGTTAATCTTAGTTAATTAGTAACTGCAATGAAGCTTTAGTGGTTTATCCTAAGAGTACGGTTTGAAAACCACAAGCTGAAGTGTTAGAAAAACATAAAGACAAAACACTTCCTATTCTAAGGAAAAGATTTTACCTGTGCTTAGTTATTTCCTTGGAGTTATTGGAAAGTCCAGCCCATCTGAAAATGATAATATTGGCTGTTTTGGCACCGGGCTTGTCTCAGATGAGCCTGCATGTGCACAGGCTTGATTTTTGCTTCATATGATAAAGAGTGTTAGGCACGGGAAATGAATGTCGCACTTACTGTTAAGCAGCTCATGGGAGCTTTAGTACTTCAGCTTGTTTTGATCTTTGTTTACACGATTTTTTTTCTTTCTTATTTTTTTTTTCCCTCTCCGCTGCTATAAATCAACAGCTTTCTTCCCACACCGCCCAACCTGCCGTGGATCCTTGCGTGCGCTGCCCTCCTTTCCAGTAAAGAGTCTAGACAGCAAATTCCCTGGTAGCGTATGCCATTTCGGATCGTTATGCCTTTTTGCTTTTTTGTCAAGGCTTTTTAGAAACTGCATTACCTCACCCGTCGGCCTGGAGATTGAGCAGCCAGCGCCGCTGATAGGGCTGCGGCACCCCGCGCCGAGCCAATGGAGAACTTCGGCTTCAAACTCTTAATGAGCAAAAGAGCAGCGTCTCATTTAGGGCTCGATAGTTAATGTGGGGGTGGTCGGGGTTTTTTTAAGTGTTACTTCTGAAAGACAAGCCACTTAACAATTATGTGCCATATTGCTGACCAGTGAAGCTGAACAAATAGCTATTTACATTGACAGATCAGAGGAATGTGTAAGTGCATCGTGGTAACCTACATTTTCTGTGCCAAGAGATTTGCAGCTGACTGCCTGGGTGACTCACTCCTTGGATTAGGAGATGAGGTAATGCTTTGGAGATACAGGGTGATGTCATCCTTTACCTGAGCTGCATGCCGATGCTCGTGCTAGTACTTTCAAGGAAAAGTCCCTTTGCTGCTTCTGATATGCCAGAGAATGAGCTGCATAACTCGGGTGGGAGTTGTTATGATTAATGTCCTTCTACAGCCTCTGGCTAAACTGCTCTTTTTAAAGGTGTCAGCACAACTGGCCACAAATGCCTTTTGTTATGTGAGGATCTGGGCGCCTGCAAGCATGCACATTTGCATACCTGCCCCATTCTCAAGCTATTTTAGTGAAATATGACCTCTGTGGTAATCAGGTGCAGTCCCCTGTCAGCACCATGTCACGTAATCTCATTTATAGATAGATTCATTTTAAAAGAAGGTGATTTCCACCCCCCCGCCCTATTCTGTTGTGAATTACCACGTTTGTGACCGTTACTAACCAAAATGTCTAGCTTGCACTTACTCACGGTCAGTTTAACCCCATCTGTTCATACTCTGGCATTGTCCTTCAGTGCAGTAGCACTTTCTGCTGCCCTTTCCTGATGTGTTCACCGACAGCAGCTGTGGCTTTTCCCAACCTTTCTCTCCCAATGTCACGCAGGATGTGCTGCTCCCGCAGGCGCCCTCAAGGTTGGGAGCACGGGCAGGTGATCGACCGAAACGGTCTCATTTGTCCTCCACAGCTCATGGGGACCGAGGTTTTAACAGATGAGCAGGCTGTGCTCCGGTGTGAGGGAATTTTTGAAGGCATACGAGCCATGACCTGATTTGACCCATGTCTTGGGAGTATACCAAGAGGAGTACCAAGGAGTACCAAGGAGGGGGGTGGTTAGTAGGTCAAGAAAGGTTCTCCTCCCCCTCTACTCTGCCCTGGTGAGACCGCATCTGGAATATTGTGTCCAGTTCTGGGCCCCTCAGTTCAAGAAGGACAGGGAACTGCTGGAGAGAGTCCAGCGTAGGGCTACAAAGATGATCAAGGGAGTGGAGCATCTCCCTTCTGAGGAGCGGCTGAGGGAGCTGGGTCTCTTTAGTTTGCAGAAGAGGAGACTGAGGGGAGACCTCATTCATGTTTATAAATATTTAAAGGGTGAGTGTCACGAGGATGGAGCCAGGCTCTTCTCGGCAATGATAAGGCAAGGGGTAACGGACACAAACTGGAACACAGGAGGTTCCACTTCAATTTGAGAAGAAACTTCTTCTCAGTGAGGGTGCCAGAGCACTGGACCAGGCTGCCCAGAGAGGTTGTGGAGTCTCCTTCTCTGCAGACATTCAAAACCCGCCTGGACGCCTTCCTGTGCAACCTCATCTGGGTGTTCCTGCTCCGGCAGGGAGATTGGACTGGATGATCTCTTGAGGTCCCTTCCAATCCCTAACGTTCTGTGATTCTGTGTGATTCTGTGATACATGTACGTGTTACTGAGTGAGCTTCATCCGTGTTGGGAATTTGGGTGTGTGGTTCCCAATGTTTTGCATGGTATCTGCTAGTGGAAAATTTCCTGCTCTGGCTCTGAAGTAAGAGCTTCAGGACAAGGGAAACACTTCAGGTGACGCGTGTCAGTGCTGTCCCCAGAGCTCGCAGAGTCACCCACCGAGAGCGTCCCTTGCTCAGCAGCAAATTTTGGTCAGTTTGCACTGCTGCTTTCTCTCTTCACAAACTGGTGGGATGGTCTGCAGCCCTTAGAGCACTCCACGTTACGGTTGTGGCTTCCAGCAAGTGTATCTGCAAGTGGCTGTCTGGCTGCCGCCGACACACGTCTGGTTTGGCTTTTGTATATTTGGAAAGCTGGTTATAAAAAGAACCTTTGCTGTTCATTCTTATGTATAAATGGAATATCTCATATTGCTGGAGGTGAGCATGGGCCTCCAAATTACTTGCAGGTATCTGGACCACGTGCAGGAAGAAACCTCAGAGAGGATTTATTAATGCACAGCAACAGCTGCACAGGCTAAAAGTTGTCATTGAAATCATTATGCATTTCTGAAAGTATCTATTACAAAAACTTTTTGCGATATTATGTTTCTTTGTTGGATGTTTTAACAAGACACTGCAACACGGTTACAGCTGCAACTCTGGCACTGGCATCTGTTGTTTTTAAAAAGGTATTTTCCAAAATCTGCCTGCCTTTGTTTATCAAGATCACAAGGCTGCTCTTGAGTGCGAACGTTTATGTAAACCTTGTTTGTTTGCTGTAATTTTCCACTGATCAGGTGGTTTCTACAAATGACACCTCCTCGCACAGATTTTTGCTCTTTTGTTGGTTTATTCTGTACGTGTATGTATAGGGTGTGCATTTTTCCTCCCCGATGTTGCATAATGCAAAATTTCTTGTGCATCACAGATCTCATGCAATGTCTCTTCCAGAATGTTCGACCTTTTTTTTATCATAAGGTAAATATCTGACAGGGCAAGAACATTCCTCGTTTTGCTTTGTGAAGAACTTTGCCGCTGCTCTCAGAGGTTTATTTCTGTCATCTCTTCAATTACAAGTTGTGCTCCTGAGAGGAGTTTTAATTGTCAGGCATCAGGAGGCTTTTCAAAGCCAGAAAGCATCAGTGTTGGATCCTTTAAGGATCTTAAATACAGTCACCAGCACTGTTGGGTAATTTACCTAATTTTTCTCTTTGAGGCGTGCCAAACGGTGGAAGAAGAGGCATTAGTCATGATTTGAGCATTTACAAGATCTGTCTTTCCCTCCCTGTTTAGGTGAATCCCAACTTCACTTAATGCTGGTGGCTTGTCTGTGACCCAGTTGGAGGACTAAAAAGTCTCATGTTAAAGGGAATTCTGTAGAAGGTGTGGTTTTGGATCCTCACAGTGATTCCTGAAATAATAACAGGAAACCTTTTGGATCTTTTGTATGGCTTCGTAATTCACATCCGTGCCTTGGAGTCTGAGCAGGACTATTTTATTTGAAGTGACTGATGCACATGTACCAGAAGTAGTCTCTAAATCCTGATGTGGAAAGTATCTGGATTTGATGTAATTATGTTGTAGGACACTGGCCAAATGGACAGAGGTTCTGAAAAAGCATTAAAATCTTCCATGTTAATCCATATCCTCAAAAGCCAAGATTATGTGGATTACAGTTTCTCACTGTTCTTGATGGGCACAGCCACTGTGGCTCCACAGTATTAGTTATGGTCTGTCATCCTGATAATGAGTTTCTTAATAAGTCCCTTAGTACTCATTGACAATGACTCATACTTCCGAACTGGGATCTCTGTGAAAATCTCGGTGTAATGGATGAAATGCCATATCCTGGTGAAGATTATGTTTTGACTTGTTGTGTGTTTAGGAAAAAGGCAGTTTTTAAAGGAATGGAATACTTACACGTAAGAAATTCAAGGGAGGATATGTTAGATTGAACTGTCTGGAAAGGCAAAAGATAAATGTGAGCTCTGGTCTCAAAGATAATTGCTCTCTGCTTTACAGGAGGTTAGATATTCTGGGGTAGTCATTAATTGTAAAAGAGTTCGCATACAGCCTCAGCTTTTCTTTTAAACCCAAATTCAGTCTTCTCATCTAGAGAGAATGATGCTGTGCTTAGCAGTAAAATAGCTCTGAAAAAAAACATCAGTGAAGTAGAACTTCACCTACAATGTCACTATCTTGAAACTAGCACAAATAGGCACGCTCTTCGCTGGGTAAAGAACTTTCTGGATGGCTGGGTCCAAAGAGTTGTGGTAGACGGAGTTAAATCCAGTTGGCAGCTGGTCACCAATGGTATTCCCCAGGGCTCAGTACTGGTGCCAGTTCTGCTTAATATCTTTATCAATGATCTGGATAAGGAGATCAAGTGCACCTTCAGTAAGTTTGCAGATGACACAACGTTGGCTGAGTGTGAGTCTGCTCAAAGGATCTGGACAGGGTGAATCCATGGGCCAAGGTCAATTGTATGAGCCTCAACAAGGCTGAGTCCTGCGTCCTGCACTTGGCTCACAGCAGTCTCATGCAGTGCTACAGGCTTGGGGAAGAGTGGCTGGAGAGCTGCCCAGCAGAAAAGGACCTGGGGGTGCTGGTCAGCAGCTGACTGAACATGAGCCAGCAGCGTACCCAGGTGGCCAAGAAGGTCAACGGCATCCTGGTTTGGGAAGTGATTGTCCCAAGTGGTTGTGGTACTGGGCACTGGTGCGGCTGCACCTCAAATCCTGTGTTCAGTTGTGGGCCCCTCACTACAAGAAAGACATTGAGGGGCTGGAGTGTGGCCATGGAACTGGTAAGAGGTCTGGAGGTCAAGAATTATGAGCAGCAGCTGGGGGAACTGGGGTTGTTCGGTCTAGAGAAGAGGAGGCTGAGGGGAGACCTTCTCACTCTCTACAGCTACCTGAAAAGGAGGGTGTAGAGAGGTGGGGGTGTCAGTCTCCCAAGTAACAAGCAATAAGATGAGAGGAAATGGCCTCAAGTTGCACCAGGGAAGGTTTAGATTGGATATTAGAAAAATTTCTTTACCAAAAGTGTTACCAAGCACTGGAACAGGCTGCCCAGGGAAGAGGTGGTCACCCTGCCTAGAGGTATTTAAAAGACGGGTAGATATGACACTTAGGGTTGTGGTTTAGTGGTGGAGTTGGCAGTGCTAGGTTAATGGTTGGACTTGATGATCTTAAAGGTCTTTTCCAACCTAAATTATTCTGTGATTCTATAATCTGCAAGACTTGCACATTGACCAGTGACTGTCTCTTCAGGAATGCTCCTCCCGGTATTGTGTTTTCTGCAGTTAGTTTGAATAGTAATCTCTCAACTGTGTGAGCTTTAAAATGTTTTGCTCAAAGGGGAAGAAGTGCCACACTGAACTATTTTTTAACTTAGAATAGTGAAATATGGATTTGATTTGAATGCCTGAAAGTTTTCTGTTCAGTGTAACTTTGAAAAATCAGACTCGGGGATATGAAACTGTAAAATAGGACACTGGAATATAAAGCAGTGTACTTACTCCAGCAGCATTTCTGTTGCAATTTCTGATCTGTATATTTCCATAAAATTGTGATTAAATGGTAGCTAATTCAATTCTTTTAGGTATTTGGAAACAAGATGATAATCCCTTCCTTGGATGGCGACCTTTTCCAGTGGGATCGGGATCGAGAGAGCATGGAAGCAGTTCCCTTCACAGTTGAATCTCTTCTCGAGTCATCCTACAAATTCGGCGAGGACGTTGTCTTGGTTGGGGGAAAGTCTTTGACCACCTATGGGCTGAGCTCCTACTCAGGGAAGGTAAGAGCCTGTAAAGTTGTTGTGTGTACGTGTGTTTCGAGCACTGTCTTGCAGATAGATTGGTTTTGAGGTTTAAACTGCAGTACAGTTCAAGTACACAACTGCACAGCACAGAAGAGCAGAATCTCAGCTTCTTGGGCAACAAATAAAGGAAGGCTAATGGCTTCAAGTGGAAGAGGTATCACACTGCTCTGTTTTCTACGGCTGGAGTAAAGCTGACAGCGGGTGCAGTTAGATGATATGCCCAAGCGCCTCACTGCAGTCTCCTGCTGCCTGTGAGCTCCTGCTCTGTCCCCTGTGCTGGCTTTATCACTGGTCTCGTCCTTTGCTGAGCTGATTCAACTTGCTAACCCAACAGAAAACTGTTCACTTTCTATTGGATTACTTTTGTGCTGGGTTAGCTGTAGGCAGCTCAGCAAGGGGTTGGGGAGTGCCAGAGCCAGCTCAAGGGAAGGGGACAGGGGTTTTGTGACCAGAGGTGGGTGAAGGGAAAAAAGAGGGATGACCTCTTTCTACTGAGCTGAGAGAGGAGTTCAGCTTTATCACATGGCTCTGCCTCAAGTAGACGTTACTGTTCAGCTTACTGAGTAGGTGACATGGGTTTTTTTACAACTAATTTCATTTTTTTCACAACTAACAAGGGATAGCTGGTCGAAAACAAGAAACACATTCAACATATGCAAAAGTTTAAGATCTGAAGTTGTTGTCAGCAAGTTTACTGTTTCTTAGAAGAAGTTCTCCTTAACTTTTGCATATGACATTAAAGTGTATGTTGAAAACCACTTGCTATTTGGCCAGTTCAGACGGTATTTTCCTTCTGAAATCCACTGGTTAAAAGTTATATGTTTTGAAAAAAACACAACATAAAAAGACTAGGAAAAAACCACAGGAATTAATTGCATCATTCAGAGTCCAAGAATTGAGATCCCACTCCCTCTCTTTAATATCAGATGTCATGTAAATGCCTGTAGATAGTTTGTGTAGTCAGCAGACATTTGCTGAATAGGAAATGTTGGTGCATTTTAAAACAAGTTAAAAAAGATGGATTCTACTTAAAAATTTTAGACTCCCACTGTTTGTTGTCCAGATAATAAGTTGTTTTTTTTCATTTTGACTACATTTTTTTAATGCAGAACACTCCTATGGCACGGTGTAGAGTGATCACTGGTGATAAAGAGCGTAGACCCAAAACGGGAGTTCATGAAATCATTTTGATTTCCTCACTGATAGCAGAGGACTCTGTACCAGCAGACTGCTCCTCCCCCGGTGTTCAGGAAGTGGAAATTTCGGTTTCTGCTTTGATTCCTGGCTTATGCTCGCAGTGGCAAAGGTGTCTCATACAGGAAATAGTGCCTGACTCTTCTTCATTAAGAGTTTGGGCAGTCTGTTGTCTTTGGCACTATGAGGTCTATTCAGGCTTCCTGAAAGTGTGTTCAACTCCTTTTTCAAAATAAAACTGCCCTTATCATCCAAATTCTGTTTGAGATTGGGAATGTTGCAAAGTCTGTGTGACTGTGAGAGTTAAATAAGGTTTTTTCTTTCCACTTCAACAGCTGCCAAGATGTCCCGGTTACAGGGACACAAGGCAAAGGGGGAAGACTCTGCGCTATTTTATACTATGTAAATCAGTAGTACTTCATTTGAAGCTCATAGAGTTATGGTGAGACAAATACGGCACGAAAACTGAATTATGCAGTGGGTCTTGTAGGAATGTTCTTTTGATGTGCATAGAAATAGTGGGAAAAGAGAAGCGCTAAGATTTCTTTCTGTTAGAAGTAGAAATGAGTGCAAATTATAGTCAAAAGGTAGTCAAAAGAGCCCAAACTGTAGACTTGCTAGAATCTTTTGAAAATTCTAAAAAGCCCTTATCTCTTAAACCAGGCTTTTCAGCATCGCTCAAGTCGAGCATCTAAAATCACGGAGCTCCGTAACGCCTGCGAGCCAAAAATGTGTTGTAAGGATTGTTAGCTTTGAGTATTGCTGTTGATTACATTTGTTTATCTCAAAGTTCTTCAGAGCTTCAAAACACACGTGAGTCTCTTGCCTTGTCCCTTAGGTGAGGTACATCTGCTCGGCCATGGGCTGTCGTCGGTGGGATGACGAGGAGACAGAGCAGGAGGAGACGCTGCTGCTACACCGAACCCAGAAAACAGTCCGTGCTGTGGGACCACGCAGCGGCAATGAAAAGTAAGTGTAAGAATTGTTCAGAAGTTATCCAAGAGAGAGAAGTTCTTAATACGTAATGTTTTAAGGATTTGACCTTCTTTTTATTCTCACTAGACTAGGAGTTACACAGGGGAGTTGAGATTGCTAACCAAAGGAATGCAGCAGGCTGTTGGCTGGGATCTAACCCCTTTGCTCCTCACTGCATTTGAAACGTGTCTTGAAAGACATGTACACATATTTATTACCTCTAAATCAAATGAAAATTGCTTTCCTTCTCCTTGTGTACCTCAGAAGACTTTGTCACTGCTCTACTGCACAAGGCAAATGTTACTAATGTTTGTTCCAACTATCGATTTTATGTACAAAAGGAAACGGATTAAAAGTCTTCTTGTGACCCACTGATTCACTTTTAGGTTCTTTACCTACTCATGATAATTGTCTGGTTTATTGATACTTAATTTCTTTAGCCTTCATTTTAAGCTGATATTTTAAAATGCCTTCAGTCTTATTTTCTAAGTCCCATTCTTAGATCTGCTTTGTTCATTTCATAACATAGGTGGTCTCTTCTTTACAAGCTGTAGAAACTTGGTTTAGTCAGTGACTTTCCTGATGCTGTCATGTTGAAGTTTTAATACATCGGTATTTCTATAAAAATACAAACATATTCTACTAAAAAGTACCCCAAGCACTGAATAAAATGTAAGTTTAAAAGGCTGGTTGCCATACATAGATACAACTGGCCAGCAATTTAGTGGAGAACCAGCAGTTCCCTGTTTCCCTGCTCCCTCTTGTGTTTGCAGCGGGATTTGACAGGTTGTGCATCAGTGTATGGGAGATAACGTAATTAGAGCTCCAACAGATGAGCAGGTCAGATCAGATGAAAAGAGAAATCTTGGGTTCTGTGGTTCTTGGAGACTGATACTACAGGGAGAGGTATGTCATAAAAACATGCTTTTTCCTTCGTACATCTCTTTAAAAACATAGTACGACGTCTTGTGCACCAGAATCCTCCTGTCTTTGCAGTCAGAAACAGATGTGCTTTCCTGCTAAAAAAACACAGTGTGGCTGCTGTGGAGCTTGCATGACAGATCTGAGGTTTTAATCCAGAGAAATAAAAACTTTTAATAAGTCATCTGAATATATAAAATATGCCAAACTTTTGCCATAAGGATGTAAATTCTTTAAGGAGACATCTGGGCTCCTGGTGGTTGCCAGACTGATCCTAAGAAACTTTGGGTACCCAGACATAGTGTTCAAGAAATATTTTCCCCTTTCTTGCTGTTCAAGACACAAATTTGCCATACTTTCCCATCCGTGTCTTCTCTACAGCATTGGGCTATATCATGGAAAAAGAGAATTATTCTTTCTCTTTCTGAAAATAATTTTCAATTTCTGCTCTAATTTGTTGGTTTACAAAAATTAAAACAGCTTTTAGCTATGCAGGACAGGTCTGTGTTCCTTATACAGTCGTATTTTTTCAGTGTTCACCTATGGGACGTGAGCAGTCCTGGTTCATGAAGTACCTGCAGAGAAATCCTGTGTTAGGTTGTGTGGGGGGTTAAAACCAAGAAATAGAATTGTCCCTTTCCCAGCTTGAAAAATCTTAACATTTCAAATTAAATTTGCTTTATTAATGAAGATAAATGTCTTGTCTAGAATGCTACTTCCTAAAGGCTTTATACTTGTTGCTTTCATCAGCTACATAACATTTTCCTGCCTAAAGAGACCCAGTTGTACTACTTGATGATTTTAATTGCCCTCTCCGTAAACTAAACCTTTAACGCCGTTAGCCCTACTTCACCAGCTGTTTTCTCAACTCACCCATCACATTGGACGAGATTTCTCAGCCAGTTTGGTTTGTATTCTGGGTTAGCACTCCCCCTCCTGGTACAGCTGTGTTCATCTGACAGTCTGAGAGTTTACCATGAAAATATGGGCCAAATATAAGTAATTCAGTTTAAAAATCTTCTGGATGGAGGATTTTGGAATATGTAAGTTGTTTCTACAAAGTTTTTCTCTTTTTCTTTAAGGTGGAATTTCAGTGTTGGTCACTTTGAGCTGCGCTACGTCCCAGATATTGAAACTAGAGCCGGATATATTGAGAGCAATTTTAAATCAAGTATGAACAAAGAAGAAACCAAAATCATTTCAGATGTGGATGAGCAGGAAGCTATGATGAAAGATACAGTGATAAAGGTCTCAGTAGCTGACTGGAAGGTGATGGCTTTTAACAGACGAGGAGGACATCTGGAATGGGAATACCAGGTAGGGGGAAAGGCAGAATATTACATTTTACAAAAGTAGTTTGCAGCATCACAGATGATGTTTTTCATCTTGGGTTTCAAGTACTGCCTTTGTAAAGAAGCACACATCTGTTCGTTATTTTTTTAACTGAATTTCTGACTCTGAGCTGCTGCATCTGTTACAAAAACTGAAACAAGGAATTTCAGCACATTGTTTAGCATTGTTCTTGCATAGTATCTAGTTAATACGACATTAATGTTCTGTTACCTCTCTCTCCTCCAGTTTTGCACTCCAATTGCTTCTGCCTGGCTGGTTAAGGATGGCAAAGTGATTCCAATCAGTCTGTTTGATGACACAAGTTACACCGCAAACAGTGAAGTACTGGAAGATGAAGAAGACCTTGTGGAAGCTGCCAGAGGGGCCACCGAATCCAGTGTCTATTTGGGTGAGACACCGACTGCAGCATTTTCTGTAGTAACAGAGAATAGGATAACGTTTGAGACCGTAGTAAAGCAGACCTTTCTGTACTGGTAGAAAAGAGGAGCTGTAACATGTCCAGTCTGATAGTCTGCATAACGTAGGCTGTTGAATTTAACCCACATTGCTTTATAAAGCTCCAAAATTGAGGCTTCACTAATAAATATATCCCAGAAAGGCACCTTCTCTTGATTTAAAGACTTTCAAAAGAGATGTGTTCTCATCTCTTTCTAGCCTGCTCTGGTCGCCTTTGGTGTCATTGAAAGTCAGAGTTCTGTGTACCCCTCTTAGAAATTCTGACAATTACAGAAGGTATGGCGGGTTTCATATCTATGACTGTTTAGCCTAAACAGTGATAGTTTAAAAGACTGATTTTTTTTTCCTTTTTCAAGGCCAGAACATTTCAAATCCATAAATCTTTTCCTATTTTATTGTGAAATGTTCATTGCTTTGTAGTTTCAGTACATTGCAGATGTTTGAAAATACCGTAACTTTTAAAGATAGGTTTATAGCTAACAGAGCAGTCTCATTGCTTGGTAAGCAATAAGCAGTATCTCCCTCCAGCCTGCTAATTTGTCACATTCATTTTTTCCTCTACATTTATTACAGTAACTTACCATGAAGAAATTTCAGTTAAGACTTTATGTGACTGAGTTTTCATCCAGCTGTCAGAATTTATTTGAAGTAGTTTGTAACAGTTTCAAATAGAGTAGCCCTGGGTCCTTCTTCCTCTCTGTCTGTCTGGGAGGTAAATGTGCTTTGGTTTTCTGAGACCTTGTTTGCCTTAGCTGTTAGTGCTTACACAGATGAAGAATAACACTAGGAAGAAGCCAGCTTGTTCCCAGCCTTCCTAGTAAGGGCTGTTGAGGAGTGGTCTGGTCTGTACCAGCATTAACAAGTTTGAAAGAAGTGATACCAATGCAAAGCCCAAGCTGCTTTATAGCTCTTCAAAATTGCTGGCATTTTTCGGCAGCCTCAGCTCTCCAGCAGTGAAAAGGAGATGTCCTGATCTCCTCCTTGTCTAGAACAAAGGGAACATACTACTTGAGTTCATCCAGCCTAGCACTGAGAGTCAATATTTCAGATTCTCAGAATATAAAGAAATATTTTCCAAAATGTTGTTAACCACGTATTTTAATGCAGCACTTTTATGCTGGGGGTGAAGAGAACTAAATCTTAAGGCTAATATGCTCTCTGGTTTATTACTTAGGTATGTACAGGGGCCAGCTGTATCTTCAGTCATCAGTCAGAATTTCTGAGAAATTCCCAACCAACCCAAAGGCTCTGGAATCAAGGAACGATAATGCAATTATTCCTCTCCCCAAAATCAAGTGGAAACCTTTAATCCGTAAGTACCAATTCAGAGTTTCATGTACCCTATCCTAGCTCTGAAAAGACAGGACACCTTCCTGATTTCTATATCAAACTAGTCTAATGTTTCCGCTGTAAACCAGTTCAGGAACCGTCCTTCTGCTTTACTAATCATTTAATTCTTTCTAATTAAATGTTTAATGTCTGCTTTCTTTTACTATGGATATGAGAAGGTCTTTTTTAATAATGAAATGCTGGTCTTCTAAATCAAATTTTTATAGAAAAAGGAAGCTTTTTGTGGTGATGTGAATGTGAGTGAATTGATTTGTCCAAAACTCGTATTTTGGCAGAGGTGGGAGTGATTAATACAAGAACAGAATTTTTGTAACAGTTCAGCTCAGAAAATTTTGGTTTTTCTGTGCTTAGATTCTCCTTCCAGGACTCCAGTGTTGGTGGGGTCTGATGAGTTCGATAAGTGTCTCAGCAACGACAAATATTCTCATGAAGAGTACAGCAATGGAGCACTTTCAGTTCTGCAATACCCATACGGTAGGTGGAAGTTCTAAATTGCAAAGTGTTTCAAATAACCAGGTTTATCCATTTACTATCTGTGAAATTCAGTAAATGGCCATTTGTTTGATGTCAAATATGTGTGGTTTTTTAACATCTAATGAACTAGGAAATCGTTGCCCAAACTAGGATTTCCACATTGTGGTGTATGTACAGTTAGTGCCACAGAAGACACTTCAAAGTGCTAGAAATTACTACTGCGGAGGTACTGTGTGTACTGCCATTGCCACTGATAGGTGATCCAAGTGGAAAAATATTGTAGATTATATTTTTCAGAATTTGCTAGCAGTGCTAGAGACTCAGCCTGGCAGAATCAGGTTTTCTGTATGGAAAACATTCTGGTTTAAAGTGATCAGGCCTTCTGAAGTGTTAGACTTTGATATGAGAGAGAGTTGCTGTGGAGTACACAACCTTGATTAACTGAATTTCCTTATGTGCCATTGAAAATCATGGGACGTGCAAACAGTAATACTCTCTGTCTGTCGAGGAAACCTATTAATGGGAATATAGAATTGTGTTGTAGTTACATACAAGTAAATCTATGCCGCCTTTGTGTCTTTGATGCACAGATAATGGTTATTACTTACCCTACTACAAGAGAGAGAGAAATAAACGTAGCACCCAGATCACTGTTAGATTTTTCGAGGATACAAATTACAAGAACATTCGCAAAAAGGATCCTGTTCTTCTGCTTCACTGGTGGAAAGAAATTGTTGGCACCATTGTATTTTGCATTGTGGCCACAACTTTTATTGTACGCAAACTTTTCCATCCCCATCCTTACAGCAGAGTAAGTATTTTTTTCCTGAATCCTAACTACAGAAGATACTGTTCTAGCCTTTTCTTTCGGTTTTGACTCTGCAATGAGTAACAGTAATAAGTTAATAACTAGTCAGATAATAAAATGAAAAGTCTAAATTTGTTTACTCTTATCGGTGAGGGCTGTCAGCTGCCATGTACAATTTGCTTAAGTGCTTCAGTAAGCAGATTAGACTGCTTCAACCATATCTAACGTTTTACACTGAAATTATTTAATGCCGTATCTAAGGGTTACAAGCTGGTCTCAAGCACTTTAGGACTTGAATTTTTTGTTTATTTGTTTTCTCTTCTTGTCTTGGTATCCTTTCTTAGCTGCGGAAGGAGTCTGAAACACAGTGTCAGACTGATAATAAATACGAGCCCACTTGTGGAGATGTTAAAGACAGCAGCTGGAGCGACGTCAAGAACTCTGGATACGTGTCAAGGTAAGCTCAGTTCAACACAACATGTACAGGGTTTTTAGTCAGTGTGACAGCTAATGCTATCTGGAGGAAAGAGTAGGTGTTCACATTTTAACTACCCTAGTCCTAGTCCTCTGATTTCACAGGATAATCTGCAACTGACCCAGAGAACCCTGTCACCCCGTTACCGATGGGAGATTGCAGTTATAATTAGTCTAAGCAATCCTAGAGAGTCTGCAGGATACCTGTGATCAGGAATGTTGCTCTCCTATTTC
>NW_010188753.1:31038-59365 GCF_000695765.1 Mesitornis unicolor
AATGCAAGATTGATTCTTGAAGTTCTTAATCAGTGTTTACTCCCTCTCTTTTTGTGTTTATGGATTGAGGCAGAAAAAGGCAATTGCAGATGGAAACAGATGATGTTTTATATGCCCTGCAGAATAAGAAGACTGTGTCTGGAACAAAACTTTGTTACTGTTATGAAGGAGTTGTTTAAGACAGAAGGGTGCACAGGGTCATGTCATGATACTCTGGAAAACATGTGACCCATTTCCTATATGTTTGTAACTCACTGAAAGTCAGAACTGGAGTATTTAAAATGACGAATAAGAAATGTAGTGAGATCTTCCTAATAGGTAAACATCAGATTACCTCAGTGGGTGAGCAGGGAAAAAAAGATATGAAATGCTTTAAGTCATTCAGCGTATTCTGCCTGTACAGAAGTATTTAAAACTTAGTCATAAATGGCTTTATTTTTCTATTTATACTAATGCATTTTTCTCCTCTCTTCCCCCTCCATTCTTTTGTCCCTTCCACACACCCTGCTCCTCCCAGATACCTGACAGATTTTGAACCAATTCAGTGTCTGGGTCGTGGAGGTTTTGGAGTAGTTTTTGAAGCCAAAAATAAAGTGGACGACTGCAACTATGCTATCAAAAGGATCCGTTTACCTAACAGGTAGTGAATGAGTTTGTTGAGATACAGAAGTAATGAATGAGTGGTGGGATCCCATCCTACACTGAACCATCTGTTCCTGAACTAATTTCTCAGATATCACATTAGAATGAATGGCATTTTTTAATGGGGGGGCTGACTTAGTTTTGGCATCCAGAATTTGGCATATGTCATCACAGCAGAAGGGTGACCTGCTTGGCTAAAATATTTGCCTAGCAGGACCCTTGTGAGGATGCTGCAGCTACATGGGAACTGCTTTCATTTCCTTGCTGAATAGAGTCTTTGATAACAGGACCAGTTATTTGTAGTGCTGTTAATTTGCTTCTCTCCTTCCTCTCCTTACCTTTCCTATTCCACCTTCTCTTTGGTTTTTCTTTCCCTCACCAGCTTTTCTGACTCCATTTGTCCATTTGTTTCATTTTCTGGTCCCACAACTCCTACCTTTTCTTTCAGTCATAGGTGGTCAAGCCATGCTGCTGAATTATCCTACACAGAGCTTGCAGCAGTTCCTTTTAGTGGGAGATGGGAGACACTGCTTCTGGAAATCTCAAGTTAGAACAGCAACAGGCAGGCCAGTAGAGGGAGGGGGTAAAGCTATGAAATCTAGAATTACTATTTTTTTTTAATGTGTTAAATAAGCGTGACTATTTAAGATCAAAGGTTTTGCTCAGAAACTGAAGATAGCCTAAACTCTTCTTTTCCAAGCATTTTCAAACCCATTAAATAAAGCCATCTGACTTCATTTGATACAGTTATGGTCTTACAGAGAGATTATTTACTTCAATAAGATAGCAGGCTACCTGCTTTCCTCTCCATAGAGTGGAGATAGTCTTTATGCAGTCTCCTTATGTTGCACCAGTTTAAAAAGAAATACTAAGGTATTACTGTTTGTCGTCTTCTGTGTCAGTGTCTTCTACATCCCTGTAGAATATTGCTGTTTGGTGGTCTGTTTTTCTATCCTTGTAAACAGTTGAGAGCAAGATTAATCTTTTCTTCTCAGTTTTGCTGCCCATAATTATTTGAAAAAAGATGACTAAATACTTGGCTGTTATGAGCACATACTGCTCCCCCACACTTCTAACCTAAAGGAGTTGCTCTGGGGGCTTTAAGACATACTTTTGGTGTGAAGAGCGGTACTACTGGCCTGGTTTATACTGAGCTATCTTTGATTAAATTCCTTTGCAGAAATTTCTGTGCTATGTTGTTGCTTTATGTGACCATGTCTCTGTTTCTCTTCTCCTCACTCCAAATCCTAGGGAGCTGGCTCGTGAAAAGGTGATGAGGGAAGTCAAGGCGTTGGCCAAACTCGAGCATCCAGGTATTGTTCGGTATTTCAACGCGTGGCTGGAAGCTCCACCTGAGAGATGGCAGGAGAAGATGGATGAACAGTGGTTAAAAGATGAAAGGTAACTCCTGTTTTTTTTGTTTTAACAATTACATTTGAAGTTGTACACCAGCAGACCTGGAGAACTGGTAGATGATTCAGGAAAATGGTGAGACTGTAGGAAAGAGGTGGTTATTAACTTTGCCTGTCAACTTTCCAATTGAACAAGGTACAAATATATCACATTTGTGCATAGGGTCTCTCAATGTTTGGGTCCTCTGTGGTGTTAAGGTCCTTCTTTCAACTTAGTAAACATCTTGTAGTTATTAACTTAACTTCAGTAATTGAATCTTTGGGTTGTTGGAAGGTTGGAGCATTGCTACTATGATTAGGTTTTAAACTTTGGCATCTGTCCTCTGTTCCTTTCCACTGCTTTCCTCCTCTTTGTTGTTTTGGTGTAGATGGGTCTGATTCAGTACTCTAATGGTTTGATGAATTTATTTCAACATAAATCTATGAGGGATAATCAGAGTGGCAATTTATAAAGCTTGGTAGAAGGAAGTTAAAAACGGAAAATATAAATAGAAGGAGTTAGAGGATGTTAAGAGAAAAGGAAAAGTGGGTGTATGTTAATGTTTAATGAATGATGCCTAATACAAGACTATTTAGTAGTCTCATAATAACATCCTGACAATTTTTAGAATATAGCAACCTTTATGTTTCAAGCACGAAATTAACATTTCACAGCTGTAATTCTTCCAAGGCACTTTAAATAGTCATTGCAATGCCTGTTCTAAAGGGCTGAATTTTTTCAAGCTGAAGATGAGTCTGATTGCACATTGGGAATCCAGGCAGTAGAGCTTGCTAAATTTTCCTTTATCAACACTCTTGTCTCGATGAGAAAACATTATCCTCGCTAAGAAAAACAGATGCCAAATCCAGGTTATTGGTGATTCCCACACTTGGGTGGTTATTTGCCATTATGGTGTGACATGGTTTTCGGAGGTAGGACTTGATAAAACCTGGGCTGCTGAAAATGGATTTCCAGTGGGATGAAGTTCTGTAGCATTGATCACTCGATTTTCTTTTCTAGCACTGATTGGCCCCTCAGCTCTCCCAGTCCAATGGACGTCCCATCGTTTAAGATCAGAACAGAGCCGTTTTCTGCAAAGGAGCACATTGAAGTTATTGCCACTTCATCGGGGAGGGTGAGGTCTGTGGGAATACCCTGTGGGCAGTCTGATTCATCCGGAAGCCAGTTTTCTCCTCTGGAGTTTTCTGCCACGGATAACAGGGACCTCCACCAGTCTGAAGATCCACTATTAAACCTTCAGGACAGCGTCCTCACAGGCTGCGATGTAGAAGACAGTACCATCAACAACAACGAGCTGGGTCACTCCTTGGAAATCTGTTCTTCAGCTGTTCCTGTTGCGCACCTGAGGGAAGGAACCTCCTCCTCTATTGTGTTTGAGGATTCTGGTTGTGGAAATGCCTCTAGTAAGGAAGAGAAGATTGATGTTTCGCATGATGAAAGTCTTTCGGATAAGGCAAAAAGTACAAAGGAATCCGATAACAAGAAATCTGCTTCAGGAAGTCCCCTCTCTGTTTCTCCACCAAGGCCAACAAGTTTAAGCCTGGACCTTTCTAAAAATATTACAGAAAAAGTCAAGCCCACCTCTCCAAAGGTGTATCTTTACATCCAGATGCAGCTCTGCCGGAAAGAGAACCTTAAAGACTGGATGAGCAGAAGATGCATGATAGAGGAGAGGGAAAGGACAGAGTGTCTGCAGATATTTCTGCAGATAGCTGAAGCTGTTGACTTTCTGCATAGCAAAGGATTAATGCACAGGGATCTCAAGGTTTGTATTCATAGCTCACTGTAGGAAATGTGTTGATTTGGGTGTTTTTTTGTTTTATTTATTGGCATGATCATAACCGAGTGCCTAAACTTCATAAATTCTGGTTATAACTGATTATCTCGCTGGCTATGTGCTATAGGGAAATGTTTTCTCTTTTAGTACTGTGAGATTATCCTTGGAGCTCTCATAACTTGAATTATCTCTGCCTAAAGTATCTTAGAAAAGTCTCTGATGCTGTGAAATTCCTGAAACACCTGGTCTGACTCAAATGGCATCACAGGGTACTTGTCCTGCCACTGCATTACAAACTTGAGCATCAGCAGTTCCAGATTAGGCTGCTCCTGATATGGCAGTGCCAGGCTGTTGAGCTCAGTGTCAAGTTCTGCTTTAAGCTGAAAGATGATGAGTGTGTGGATCCAGGTAGAATTTTTCTGTATGTGGGAGTAATACGGCACTGGAGACAGATCCTGCTAAAATAGTTGACTCTTATCAGTGACCTCAGCTTGGGTGTTACAAAAACGGAGTTAACATCTGTGCAATAATCTGGAGGTGCAGTGCTCCAGGAAATAAACATTAATCATTCATTATTGCAATTGAAGTCTTTCTTACAGCAGGACTTCTTGTACCTGGCACAGATCAGCTGCATTTGTTTGATGGCACTTTTAATTTAAATTCTTTATCCAGGGTTGTTCGTTGCTGAGCTGTGTGGCAAAGCAAGCGATTTTGGATCCTGTTCTACCATGTCAAATGAAGCAGATAACTGGCAGTGTTAAGTTTATGGTTGAATTTAATCTTAAAGGTCTTTTCCAACCTAAATGATTCTGTGATTCCAAGTCTGGTATTTTCCTTTTTCTTCCTATAGCAATACTGCCCGGGAGCAGTGGTGTTACTCCTGGTTAGAGAAAGTAAAAATAAAGCATTGATGCTTTAGGATTGAAATGTGAACTGACCTGGAGTTGAATTCTGAGTCAATGCTGACTGTCATAATGCAGCTTTCTGAAGGATTCATAATCTTTTAAACGTCTGATAACATTTGGCCAGTTAAGACTGGGAAAGGTGGTTTTTACCTCTGGCATTTAATGTAACTGAAGTCAGGAGTAACTTTTTGCACCTCTTCTTCCATTTTGCTTCTGATCCTATGTTAGTGCCTAATCTTGCTGGAACTTCTAGCACTGGAAGTGTCAGTATGTGTTACCAAATGCCAGATTTTAATTGAAGAGCCCAGCTGAAGTTAAGTCTTATTACTGTAAGCTCTGAGAAATGGATTGCTTTTGCCAAGCAGCAGAGAGGCAGTCCCTGTTTCTCTTTGCTTATTTGAGGAGGCGTTAATGCTTACCTCAGTGGAGTAAACACTGAAATGATTATAACCATTTTTGTAGCTTCTCAGATGGTAATCATTTGGTATCAGTAGAAACTAAAGGAAAAAAAAGCCGTCTCAGATGTGGCAGTAAAAGGGGATTGAGATTCAGTAATGCTGAAAGGATATGTCAGAGTTAAAAAACTCACAACCCCATCCAAGCGTTGTCTTTCCTCGTTGGCATTAAGCAATTCCCTTGTACCAGTTATCTGAAAAATCTTTAGTATATGAGAAACTGAACAGAAAAGTAATTAAATCCCTATATTAATTGTTGCTAGACTTGTTAATGAATAACCTCTCTTACCGGTACTGTCACTTGTAACTCGCTGCAGTCTTTACTGAAGCTTCTGTAGATCTTCACTTAAAGCTGTGTTAGTCTTAATCAGCGCTTGTGTAGAGTTTTGTTGGAACATCCTAAAAGTTCAATGTTGGCAGCAATTCGAACAAGGGATTTTATTGTGTTTACTTGATATAAACAACCTGGAAAGGCTCCCCCTGAACACACAGCTTCCCCGCTGCAGAAAACTCCCCATGCGTGCATAGAGGTTATTCTCAGATCCTGGAAGTTTATTTGCCTGTTATTTGTTAATTTAATCATAGCAGCAGCCAGTGTATTTAATTATTTTTTTTTCCTATGGTGTTCAGAAGCTCCTTGGAACAGATCTCACCTGATTTTGTGATTTGTCCAAGAGATTGGCCGTGCAACCCTAAGTTCATGCCAGCACTAGTAAGCCAATAACCTGCAAAGCTGGATTGTGTTTGCTAGAGGCAGAGCTGATAGCAGAGGCCAGTTCTTGCTCCCACTGGCACCAACAAAAACTCTTTGACCTACGTGAAAATAAATTTGTATGCGTGCACATCAAAAGATTCAAGGAGATCTTTTAAATATTTAAATTAACAGTGCATGTTTTGATGCATTAATTAGGCTCCTACTCATCAGAGATACCATAATGACAAGGTGGCAAGAATTTAGGGAGGTAAGTGTATAGGTCAAATTCTTTTGAAGAAAATGAAGAACAGAAACAGAATGCTGTCTGTCAATGGAATGTACTGTTATTCCCAGGATAAGCTGTTGCTTATGCTTGACAGCTCAGAAGAAATTAGAAGTTTCATAGAACTGCATGAACGGGCTCAGATACATTTTGCAGCTTTAATTGAATTAAACAGTAGTCTTCCAAATGTGCGAGTAGCTTATATCTGGAAATATCGTATCTATGGAAAAAATGGGAACTCTTATTCTGATTGAAGAATGTGGAGAGAAATTTCTTTGTGCAAGTGGCAAGAGAACTGAACTAGAGGGTGGTTGTATTCTGATTTAAATCAAAATTGTGTGCATCTGCCCTAGACTTCCTCTTGCTGAATGTGCTCTTGATGGGTTATTTTTGTTCTCAGTTTGCGATAGCAGAGCCCATTCTCCTTAATTTGTAGAAACTCCATGCCAGCCCATTCAGAGTCTGTTTGCAACCAGAGAAGTACAAGAAATAAAACTCTCTGTTACAAAGAGTTTTGCTCTGTGAAGCAAGAGAGATCTTGTTGACTTCATGTGTGTTTGTTGGAGGAGGAGGAGAATGGAAATGAAGGCAAAGGGATACAAATCCCTAATGGAGACGTTTGTGCCTCGTGCATTCAAATTCTGATACAGAGATTTTTGACATGTGTGTGCAGTCAGAGGGTGGGTGCCATATAAATGCTTCAGAGAGAGCCTGGAGACGCTGTGGCTTTACAAGGCCATAGCTTTTGTGTGCTGAATGAGCTGTGACTCTAAAGGGCATGACATTCATTATGGGAAAATATAGCTTAAAATATAGGTAAGTCCTGGCTCAGAAGGCAGTTTTAGAGGCAGGATATGAGCACTGTGAAGCTAACAAGTTACATCTATTTTTCAGTAGTGCTTATCTGAGCTGTCCATTGCTTTAAAAAAACCCAGAAGCCTTGTTTCTCTCTTCCACAGAGCAGGTTTGTCTTTAACTGAGGAAGTCGGATGGACTTTGAAATAGGTCAGCTTTGCAGTCCTTTCATCTTGTGGAGAGATATTGCTCTGTATCTGTCTGCCTCCTCCTGTTGCAGGGTTTATGTCAACAAAGCATGGACCACGTCCTCCCAGCCTTGGAGGTCCAGGAGCAGAGCAGCTTGCCCAGCACCACCTGCCCCTTTACCACGTCTCGTCCATAATCCTGCTCCTTCTTCTACCCTGCAGGAGCAGAGTTTTCTTCCCCCAGAAAATGTGTGTGTCTGTCTTTATTTGTGACCAAAGTGGAATGGTCACATTTCAAATAAATGATTATTCACTGGGCATGTGCTGTTCTGTCAGCCACAGTGAAGTCTCTTAGGGAACCATCTGAGAAGTGCACCATTAGCAAGGGGAGACCTCAGTTCCAGTCTCCTTTATCAGTGGGTTAAGCCACAGATGGTGGTACCTGGCAAAAAAGCTAAAGGAGAGCTAAGCCAGATCATCACTGATGCTGATTTTCTGAATTGCGAAGTTCTTAAGCTGCTATCAGAAGTAAATTTTTAATTCTGTTACGCAAACAGCCATTCCCACAGTTAAACTGCACAGTACTGACCCAAAAGCAGACCCTGTTCCCAGGCTTCCAATGCATCTGTAATTTAACATTAAGATGACGTACTACGTGCTGGTTAATAACATGGCAAACAAGTTTAGCACTCAAAAATTAGAATAAAAACAGACCAGGAGTCAGGACTCCAGCACCTGGTGTGAATTTGCCATGTGATGGAGAGCTGGGTAACTTCTCTGTGCCGTTTCCCACAGCCGTTGACTTCTGTGTATGTTACTCAGTGCACAGATGTAGTGGTAGTAAACCTCAACTGGATGACAAGAAATGAGCAGTCTGAGTTTCAGGAAGGGAGACTATTTAATGCAAAAGTAATTCCTTTTTCTGGAATAACTAAGAGTCTTAGCTGGTTCTGCTATGCCTGATGTTTAATGAGCATTAAAATGCCTTGGCAGCAAGGCTTATCTGAATTAGAACAAAGTGCTGTATCTACTGAAACACAGAGACTTATGTATTGTTTCCATATGTTTTTCTTTTCACCTGTTTGTTTTCTCAGCCTTCCAATATCTTTTTCACGATGGATGACATAGTGAAGGTTGGGGATTTTGGACTGGTGACTGCAATGGACCAAGATGAGGAGGAGGAATCGGTACTTACCCCAATGCCAGCTTATGCCAGGCACACGGGACAAGTGGGGACCAAACTCTACATGAGCCCAGAACAGGTTTGTGCTCTCTGCTCTACAGCTGTATCTGGCAGTGCCCGGAAGACACCTGAATTCCCGGGAGCTCAAGGATCAGGCACTCTTTCTACTAAACTGTTGCAATCAAATTACTTAAATTCTTTCTCATCAAAGTGGAGTTTTAAGCTAAATTGAATTCCAAAATTAATATTTTAATAAGTATATTAGCAAAAAAGTGGATAATGATTTGTACTTAGATGCATTCATTTATCTTGCTTTAGTAGAAGGATACCTGTATACATTCAAGTTAATTGGGCAAGGACACACTATTGTACATGAGGTTTAAGTAAGTTGCAACATTTTACATGACAGTTGGGTCTCCAGAGAGGAGCTGATGATCAGGACCTTGCTCACCCATGCCCATTTGATGAAATTTGCCTGCCCTGTAGTTCTCAGCTCTGCACAGGGCTGATCACTTCCATATGTTGACTTGAAAAGGGGTGGTTTACATTGTATATAATTACATACAATGAGTAGCTTGATTGACCTAACCCTAATTTTGGATTTTCAGATCTGTGGGAACACCTATTCGCACAAAGTGGATATCTTCTCTTTGGGACTGATTCTCTTCGAGCTGCTTTACCCTTTCAGCACGCAGATGGAGAGGGTCAGGGTACGTATAGGACTGGATTATCCTCAGTTTGATCATTTGTCTAGAACAGCTATTCGCTTGGTGAAACACTTGCAAGAGGTTCTCCTCAATGTTGAAAAAGCTTTGCAATTAGGAGCACAACTTCTTTGTCAGCCTTGTCCAGACCCCCTGAATCACTGCAAATAAATTGCAGTCTTCCTAATGTGTGCAGTTGAATTGAGGCCTTAATTTCTGTACAAAACTCCTCTGTTGTCAAGCCAAGTAAGAGAAACTATTGAACTAGGATATCCAAGAACTCAAGCAACAAATATAGCTTGTGACTTTAAGCCTACCAGCTTGTTTTTCATTCAAGAACTGGAACCATGCTGTGCATTTTTATAATTTCTTCCTTCGTTTGCATCTGCAGTGCTTTTTCACCCAAAGCACTTAGAAAAAAGGAAGAACAGTTTGTTTTTTGTAAGCCATAGCTGTGAGTCTCATTCAGCTTCAAGCACTATCGTCCCAATATTTGACGATTTTCATTGCATCAGCTGTAAATTTGGGAGGTTTGATAGTGTATAATTACTCTTCCTTGCTGCTAAAAACGCATCAGAGATCCTTTTTGATCAGGAACAAGTTCATAGAGAACAGGGGCTACAGCCAGAAAGGTTTTTCCTCTTGTATAAAGAGACCAGTGACCTATGGAGGCAAGAAAGAGTCATCATAATCTGGATTTATAATTTGCATGTGTTTGGGGTGTTTAAATTCTCAAGTGAAGATGGAGTGTTTTTAACAGAGTTGTAAGCAGCAGCTTGAACCACACCATGAATGCAGCCTGACCGAATGCTTCACCTGTGCTGGTGTTGTGTTCTCTTGCTTAAAATGCTTTGGCTTTTCATGGTACAAAGGAGGAGGAATGAGAGGGCTTAACTTGAACCCCTTGCACAGGAACCAGTTTCAGTTTCCCTAAATAAAATCAGTTTTACTGAAACACCCAATAATGAGCTATCCTGGATTCTCAAGATCAGTTTCTGTCCTGAGTATGGAAGCAATACAAGTAATCAGAGTGAATCCTAAATTGCATCTAATTCTGATGTTTTACTTCATAAAAGGGTAAAAAAAGAGCCCTAACTCCCCATGATTACTACTGTCATTCCACTCTTTTTGAGAAAATCAAAAAGAAACCTCCACCCCTTTATTGTCAAATTCTAGAGTTTAGCTACTTTAGTTGTTGCTTCTCCATTGTTACACTGAAGTTTTCATTGGGACCAGCAATGACGAAGCAAACCATGCCCTGCCTGAGCAGGGAGCCCAGCAGATCCTGGGAATCTGAGCCAACGGGCTGGAAGCATCCTCAGAGGAGGAGCACAAGAGCTGCCTCTGTCTCAAGCTGTCAGCAGGCTGTGCCCATGCAGTTTATTTCCAAATTAGATATTTGAAAACAGACCACTAAATGCAGACTGGATTGGTAGAGAAAAAGTACAATTATTTGAAGAATTCTATTGTCATGAAACATTTGTCTTGAACAGGAGTTTGACTGTTGCCCGTCACTGTTCACTGGTCAGTTTATACTTTCGGTGGAGTAATAATGAATTTTGTTTTCACTTTAGATTTGTTATGTTTTGTGCTCAAACTTTTGCAAAGGGAGATCTTTCCTAGAAGAAATGAAGTGCTAAATATTGTCCTTCTGTACTACAAACTTGCTAAAGTGGGGCACGGGTTGCTGGAAATTACAGAATTTGCAGGATGACCATGAGCCAGCACTGTGCCCTTGTGGCCAAGAAGGCCAATGGCATCCTGGGGTGTATCAGGAGGGGGGTGGTTGTAGGTCGAGAGAGGTTCTCCTCCCCCTCTACTCTGCCCTGGTGAGACCGCGTCTGGAATATTGTGTCCAGTTCTGGGCCCCTCAGTTCAAGAAGGACAGGGAACTGCTGGAGAGAGTCCAGCGTAGGGCTACAAAGATGATCAAGGGAGTGGAGCATCTCCCTTATGAGGAGCAGCTGAGGGAGCCGGGTCTCTTTAGTTTGCAGAAGAGGAGATTGAGGGGAGACCTCATTCATGTTCATAAATATTTAAAGGGTGAGTGTCACGAGGATGGAGCCAGGCTCTTCTCGGTGACAAACAATGATAGGACAAGGGGTAACGGACACAAACTGGAACACAGGAGGTTCCACTTAAATTGGAGAAGAAACTTCTTCTCAGTGAGGGTGACAGAGCACTGGAACAGGCTGCCCAGAGAGGCTGTGGAGTCTCCTTCTCTGGAGACATTCAAAACCCACCTGGACGCCTTCCTGTGTAACCTCATCTGGGTGTTCCTGCTCCGGCAGGGGGATTGGACTGGATGAGCTTTTGAGGTCCCTTCCAATCCCTAACGTTCTGTGATTCTGTAAGGTAGCCTGCTGCAAATAAAACTGTGTGCCCGAACATGGGAAAATCACTGTCACTAGATGGAGCTGATGGGCTTGCTCTGGAAGAAACACTGAAGGGGAGCAGCTGCCTCGTGAGGACACAAATACACATCATGAACTGCTTTCAGAACTGTGGATAGGTTTGGTTTTTCTTCATTGGGCTGATTTGTTTGTATAGTTTGCATATTCTTGAAGAATAATAGAGTAATACTATAGAAGAATGGTACTTTGGAAAAGTGACTTTTTTTTTTTCCTTAATATTTTTTGCAGACCTTAAGTGATGTTAGAAATTTGAAGTTTCCACCACTGTTCACTCAGAAATATGCACAGGAGGTAAGCACATATGTACTTAATATAATAATTGTAGCTTTTCTCTTTGTTTTCCAATTGTTTGGCAAGTAAAAATGAAAAAAAACCACCAGCTTTTGTGATAAGACACGTTTCTCTATCCATGTACTTTTAACTGTATGTCAAAGCTATAACACTACAGTACCATGGATTTCTGTCACGCAGTTTACCTCCAGTAGCTATATAATATTACCTCGCTTCCCTTTGAGATTTGATACCATTGAGTTTGCATGCATCCTGACATGATTTCTTGCAATAAATCCATATTCACAGAGAAAGTGCAGATTTCTGGGCAGGTAAAGGGGAGCCTTTGGGTAGCACCATGGCTGTATGGGATCTCACTCCAGGAACTGGATCTCTCAATGGGGAAACTATTGAGCAAATTGTGCTGTGTTCTTATTAGTCAGATCTTTAAAGTGATACGGGTGCAGATAGAGAGGAAGGGTGATGTACTAAACCTCCAATAAAAAGCTGAGATGCTTTCAGGTTTTCATGGCTTTTCAGCAGCTAAATGAGACTGAGCTTTCTTGCTTTACAGCTGCAGGCTGCCTCAGGGAATGTGATGTGCTGTGCTCAGCTGGAGCAGGACACTGTAATTCTGATTAAATTTGAGACAAATGTTCAAAGTACCTGTATATTTAAAGGAAAACCCTTAATTCACCATGAAAAATTACTCTGTAGCTTATACGTGAAGCTAAAATTTACTCATAAATTGTAATCATATGTTTTTAAATGCTTTCAAATGCAAATTAATGTAAAGGTTTCATAACTGTTGAATCTTGGGTCAGATCTCATTTGCCAAATCGATGGTAGTCCTTGACAGTAAAGACAGTTTAGTGGATGCACAGTGAAACGTTTGCAGATGTTTAATGTGTTTCTAGGTACTGTGCCAAAGCACTCATACCTGAATTACTGAGAAAGGAACTGGGGAGATTTTCCACTTGCTCGTACAGCCACAGTTGAAGTCAGAGCGTTAAATAAGAAAGCATTTATGAATTGGTTCACGTAACACATGTCCTGTTTTCTTTTAGTACACCATGGTGAAGGAGATGCTCTCTCCAAGTCCCACTGAAAGACCAGAGGCTGCAGCAATCATAGAAAATCCCGTATTTGAAGACTTGGAGCTCCCACCAAAACCAGTGCTTAGGCAGAGGTCACGGACAATGAGTTTATCAGGAAATAAGCATTCAAGACAACCAAGCAAATAATTATCCTCAGGATCACTTCTTCCACTCGGCAGGTTTCACAGGGATTGTTCAGCAGAAGGATCCTTTGATGCAGAATGTCTCTCTTGGAAATAGTTTACTTAAACTTTTTTTTCCCCCATGTTTAATATAGAAGACGTGTTGGATGGATTTTCGTTTACTTTGACAGCCAACAAAAGCCAGTAACCACACCTTTCACATTCCATTTTTCTTACCTTAGCTCTCCTAGGCGGGTGGGTCCAGCTACTGTGCTTACCAACGTTGTGCTCCATTATCGCTTTTTGGAGGGGTTTGTTGGGGTTTTTTTTGAAGCTTGTAAATGTCAGCTTGCTGGGTAAGTGAGAGATCTGTAACATGTAAATAGAATTAAAATACTGTATTTTTATAGAGCAAATTACAGTCTCTAAGCCTAGTGAGTCTTTATCCAGATCACTTGGTCTTTGGTGAAATGAAGATGATTTTGAAATGAATTATGACTCTGTTTTTGTCCCTGGTGAGTAAACTGGGAATCTGCACTATTTTTAAAGCAAAAAAGTACCACAGTTGTACATACTGTCACTCTCCATAGCCAGTCATTAGAGGAAATCATTTCATACTTCTGCACTATAGTAGATCTTAGGGAATGCATTTTATACAGATAAACCTGTAGAGAAGGAAAAGGAACTTTTTGCCATTTAAAAGAGGGGTTTTATAGGCAGTGGTTGGAAGAGCCATAGTAAAAATTATGTACAAAAATGTCGTGATTCTGAAAATTTAAACCTAATGAAGTCATACGTGTCGTATGTAATCTTGTAGATTTGTACTTTTTAAAAAAAAAAAATCAACTGGTAGGCCTTTGTGTAATCTGCTAATTTAACTGCCTAACGCCACGCTTTTCTTTCTCATTGTAAATATGTTAATTTTTATTTATAAAATACAGAATCAATCCATTTGGGTTGGTGGTGTACAGAACGCACTTGCTACGATTGTTGAGTGCATTAATTATTGTGACTTCTTTCAAGTCTAAATGATTTAATAAACTTTTTTTATTTATAAAAAAAAAAAAATCTATATACATTGGTAGTTGTATCTGTTCAAAGCCTGGCTCGGTGCATGCTGCAGATGGCAGCCTGGTGCTGTTGGAAGACGGGCACCACGTTTCTGTAGTTGCTTTGCTTTCCTGTGCACGGGATGATGCAAACACAAATACTCTGCTTTTTGGTGAGACACTGTCAAAAGAAAGGAGGGAACGGAGCTTTCCTAAACTAAACGGATCATGGAGGCAATCTCTCAACTGCTAACAGGGATAATTCTTACACTATTACAACTGTTTTTGCATAAACGCATTTTCCTGTTTTGCAGGCTTAAATTTTAAGTTGTAGTCCTCAAACCAGTTTCTTAACAAGATGCTGGGCTCAAATCCTCTGGCAATCACTGTGCTGTGGTGTGACACTACGACCAGCACTTAAACCGGCTGACACCCTGCAGCCTTATGATAAGGTACAAGTGGATTACAAAGATTGTCTTCCCTCCGCTCTTGGGTAACTCTCCTAGAGCCTGAATTGTCCAGTTGAAGCCAGAATGCTGCAGTGAATATTTGATCAAAACCAACTTTATTGGGTTTAGTTGTGTTAAAACAGAAGACAGTTAAGTGTGTCCTCTTCTCTTGGACTTCCCTGTTAGCATCAGCTATAAATGTACCGTTAAATGGCCACGTTTGAAACCCCTCAGACTTCCCTGCCAGTTCAGTGATTACAGATGGAGCACAAGAAATTAGGAATAAGGTATTTTTAGCTTGCTGTGTATCTGCGCTGGAGGTGAACAGCTGCCTATTCCAAGGGCCCTGCAGCACTTCAGTACCAAAATGACATACGTGTTCACACCAGGTGCGTCTGTGTGCCCCAGGATGTTACACTTGCCCCCAAAGACATGCCCAAATCCTGCGCTGCATGGTGCATGCCCAGCCACAAAAGCACCCTGGCCACGCTCAGCTCTGAACTCTGTCACTCTTAGCTTCTCCTAGCACTGTGTGTTGGGTTGTGCTGTCCCTACCTTTGCTCCTTTTTGCTCCAGGGTTTGGTTTTCCTCTGAACTCAGGTCTTGCCTGCAAGCCCTCATTTCTCTGCCTCTGGAGCCTCCACTTCTTCTGTCCCACTGGAGGAAGAAGAGGACACATCTCTGTGCTGTGAAACATCCACCTGGGCTTTAACACCCACTGGTTTTCCAGCTCTGCAGAACCAGGCTACCCAGAGTGGGATGCACCTCCCATGTGGTATTTCTTCAAGTCAGGTTTTTATTATACTACACTTGCCTGTCCCATCCCTGTCCTCCTGCCACATGAGCCTTGGTCCTGGGCTCTGCTGTATTGTGTGGCACCATGGTCCTCACCTGTTGTTGCAGAGGATGTTGCCAGAATGATGTGGGTTGGAAGGGACCTTAAAGCCCCCCAGTCCAACCCCCGTGGGCAGAGACACCTCCGCCAGCCCAGGTTGTTCCAGGCCCCATCCAACCTGGCCTTGGGCACTGCCAGGGAGGGGGCATCCACAGCTTCTCTGGGCAACCTGGGCCAGTGCATCACCCCCCTTCACTCCCTTCTTTTTCTTACGTCTGTCTGGTCCAGCAAGGCTCTATGGCTGCACTCATAGCATCACGGCTTAGACATCACAGTGCAAAACACACAAGGAATAACTCCTCTTCGCACCCACTGTTTGGCTGGTGTTGGTCACCTGTAGCCCCCTTTGAACTCCCTGGGCATTCAGTGCTCTTGGTGTTACAGAGAAATGTTTCAGCAAGTCTCACATATCTCCTAGGGTCTGGAACAGGATATTCCCTTCCAGAATTAAGAAGGAAACTCACAGATAATGCATAGAAAGACACTGAAGCAATAATCTTAGACTTGACAAACAGTACCTACACTGTCTATGCACATAGAGTATTTCTCCAACCCGTTCCTGTCTGCTGCTGAAAAAAAACACCAAGCCTGAAACTGGAAAGCTCTGAACCTCTCAGTGTATCAGAAACAAGCACACTGAACCCTGAGCAGCAGCCCAGACTGTGGGAAGCACAAGCAGCTGAACCATGTGCTGCCTTTGAGAAGTGACCTCTGCTCTTTGACCGCATCCCTCTTGCCAACTCCCATGCACAGATTGACACACATGGAGTTACAAAAACCAGTCAAATTCGTAATGTGAGCTGCACGATGAGAGCTATAGTGCCTTGACAAGAGAGAAACACTGTCCCATCTTAAGCTGTAGATCACCAGGATGCACATAAAGACAAGTTCACATTATCATACTGATTTTTTTCCCCCAGCATGAAGACTGAATTTGTTTTAGGAAATGCTCATTAAAAAAATAATTACCCGGGAAGGAATTAGCTCCATTAGGTATAACAAATTGCCCCTAAAATATCACAGTTCCTTATTCATAAAACTCTGGAAGATGAAGAAATGCATCTTTGTCATATGCCCCCAGCTGTAATATTCCAGCCCCTCTTCCTACCCATTATTTTCCCATTAGGATGTGCTCTGGCACTTTCTGTACCACCACCTCCAGCAACCAGTCCTGAATCTCCATTACTTGGGTTTGCCCTTCAGAGCACCACTGGGCACTGGCACAGCAATGGTGTATTCTAGGTCTGGAGCAGTCTTGGAAAACGTGGCTATGGACACCATGTCCTCCCCAATGTCCACCTGAGACCTGTGCCTGCAAACCAGCAGCTTCTTCAGGGCCCGTTGGAAGTCCCGGTTCAGGAAAGCGTAGAGCATGGGGTTGATGGTGGAGTTGCAATACCCCAACCAAGTGATGATCTTGAAGGTGTCGACCAAGACCGTGCTAGTGGAGTTGGTCCCCCTCGCAGCGAGCCACACGTTCAGGACAAAGTACGGCAGCCAGCACAGCACGAAGACCGAAATGATAATGCTGATGGTCCGTGTGGCCTTGTTCTCCAGCTGCAGGTGGTTCTGCCGCTTGCTGTTGGGGTGGTAGTGGATCTCCAGGGTCTGGGACATGATACGAGTGGCCTTGAGCCGCGAAGCTCGGTAGATGAAGAAATACATGCTGCACATGACCATGAAGGGAACGAAAAACGCCAGAGCAGAAGCCACGATGGCAAAAATCCAGTTGGTGACAAAGATGCACTCTCTGCCTGCATCAAAGTCCACCCCGGGGATCTCGTTCCAGCCTTGCATGACGGGAAGGAAGGAGATGAGGGAGGAGTACACCCAGACCGTGCAGGTCATCACGATGCACCTGCGGAGTGAAAGAGAGAGGGTCTGAGTAATTTGGAGGCGAGAACATCCAGTACGACTTAATCCCCATGGTAACCCGTGCGGGATAGCGCTGCTCAGCAGTCCCACGGGGCTCGGAGACGGGGAAAAAACTGGGGTACACCAAGTCCATGCATGACTATCTCTAACGACTGGGTAATTGGGTCTGTGGTTTACAGAATCAGAGTTGGCGTAAGGAGTGCTCTGAGCTGGCTGAAAAGAGAGAAGGGAAAAGGATTTTTGCTGATACTTAAAAACAGCAGCATGTAGATTTTTCTGTTTGGTTTCAGCTTTGCCATTATCTTGCCCTCTGAGAAGCACCAAGGTTGGAGCTGATGGATCCTCACAACCCCTCGCTCTGTGCTGCGCAGCCCCCTCCTCATTTTGACAACTACTCTGTAAATCATACACAGCAAGAGTTACAGTGGGAAAAACACCGCAAAAGAGCCTGAACCCACCTTGCAAAGCACCCCGCAGCTGCAGCATCCTCTCTGCCCATCCTCAGACAACTTTCCCTACACTGTAGCCGTCATTTCACCTGAAACCTTGGCAGGAGCTTAGAAACACCTCCTGTTTCCTCTGCCTTTCACCCATTAATATAACTTCAGAAAACCTTGTGAGTCTAAGAAGAGGAAGACTACTGCTACCTGCATTTTTCTGGCTGTGATTTCCCCTAATCCTTGGGAAAATTCTTATGAAACGCCTGCAAAGGGCAGAGGTTGTAGGTACAAGTCAGCCCACACCACTGGTTTCTACCCCATTTTCCATCCTTAACTCAAGAAGTGCTCTCCCAGAGGGACCATCAAAGCAGCTCACCTGTGTTCTCCTTTTCTCCTGCGCCATATTAAACATTTTCTGCAGAGTTTCAAATGGTGCCAAGATCCTTCTCCCACACCGCTCTGCATTTGGGCAGCACCCGCCAACAACTCGTTTGGTCCCTGGTCAATGCTGGCCATGGCCAAGTGAAAATTTGGAGGGACCCAAAGTGAGGAGCAACTCCACTCACCTGCCACGGGACATAAATGGTGCCAAGATCCTTCTCCCACACCACTCTGCATTTGGGCAGCACCTGCCAACAGCTCATTTGGTCCCTGGTCAATGCTGACCATGGCCAAGTGAAAATTTGGAGGAACCCGAAGCGAGGAGCAACTCCACTCACCTGCCACGGGACATCCTCCGTGAGTAGTGGTACGGAGTCACCACGGAGCAGTATCTGTCCAGGCTAATGAAGCACAACGTGACGATGGACGCGGTGCAGAACATGACGTCAAAGGAGATCCAGACTTTGCAGAACAGCTTCCCGAACAACCACATCCCCGTCACCTCGTAAATGATGCTGCCAGAGGGAAAGGGGTAAAAACCAAAGCGAGAAGGACTGATTTAATGCATTTCTTCAAGGTAATGTCATATTTCAACACAGAGGCATTAGACGTGGGCGTGCAGCATAGGGAGGCTCAGTTAGGCAGCAACACAAGGCTATAACCCATAGGTGGGTCATGAATGAAGACAGTCAAACCTACACTCCATGTCTGCACTCTGTTACAAGTGGGTGCCTTGAGAGAGGTGCTTCACCCCGCAAAGCTGCCCAAATTTACATCTGCACAGCTTTTCCACTGCCCTGTGCAGCACAGACTTTTATGAATTCTCCCACAATTCCTGGGGCATGGAAGATGCTCACTGCTTCAAGAAATTCACTTTTCATCTGGTCCCATCCTTCAAAACTAAAGGATTTCAATGCTTGGTTTAAGAAAAACAAATAGATGCAGTAGGAAGCCTATGCAGTTTCTATGTTTTATAGCTCACAAACACCTCAGTGAGGTAAATGCATCAGCAAAAAAGCAGACATTATGCCAAAACTATTCCTAACAAAATCAAGAGGAGCCTGTAAGAAGTGAGCAGTAAAGGAAGGACCATATGGCAGCTGTAGGAAGGCTGATGCATGTTTCTGTAGCGTTCAATTAGATGCCATTTGCTTCCCCTGTCTTTCCCCAGCTTTCTGCAGCTCCCAGGGTGCTGCCGAAATAACCATTGTGTGTGAATTTGATGTGAAAGGCTGAGCGAGTACCTCGTCCTGCAAAGCTTTAATTGTCCCGTAACTTCACAGCTTGCTGGTGAAACACAGCGAAAGCAGGGCTGCTGCGCTGCAGGGTGCTCAGGTGGGCTCTGGCCTCCAGCAAGGGCAGAGAGAGCCAATGCGATGTCAGGGGCATTCGGGACCAGCCCCTGTGCTGCATCTTATCAACAACAGCTCATTGTAATGACTTGTGAAGGCTGTTTCCCTAGAATCATTACAGTTGGAAAAGGCCTCCAAGATCATCAAGTCCAACCATAAATCTAACACTGCCAAGTCCACCATTAAACCACGTCCCTAAGCACCACATCTATACATCTTTTAAACACCTCCAGGGATGGGGACTCCACCACCTCCCTGGGCAGCCTGTTGCAGTGCTTGACCACTCTTTCAGTAAAGAAATTTTTCTTAATATCCAATCTAAACCTCCCTTGGCACAAATTGAGGCCATTTCCTCTCGTCCTATCACCTGTCACTAGGGAGAAGAGACCAACACCCACCTCTCTACACCCTCCTTTCAGGCATTTGTAGAGGGTGATAAGGTCTCCCCCCTCAGCCTCCTCTTCTCCAGACTGAACAACCCCAGTTCCCTCAGCCGCTCCTCACAGGACTTGTGCTCCAGACCCCTTACAAAATCCTTACATGTACACAGAGAGGGGAGGTGGCCTTTGTCCCAGTGTCAACACTGCCAGGTATCCATGTGCACTGCAGTCACACAACAGGGGCAAAATAATTCCTCCAAGAGCAGCGAATTCCATGTGTTACCCCACTGCACATTGCCATCCCTCTGGTCTGTGTATGCAGGCAAAAGATTTATTTTGCAATGTCAGCAGCCATTCCCACACACTCCGCTGGTACACTGCTTGAGCCAGAAGGAGCAATCAAAATTCTGGGTTTCACCAAGAATGTGAAGAATAACAGCTTTGCAATAGCCGTTCAAGCTCAGAAATATGAAAACATTTGTTTTCTTACACTAGTAAGGAGAGGGTTTACTTCTCCCTCTCATGACGAGAGAATAAAAGATAAGGTTAAAGAAGTGTAAAATAAAAAGCACAGAGTTTAAATCCACTGATTTCAGTACTCGTTCTTGACTAAGAATAGTGAGGGAAAAGTACACTCCACTACCTTTGAGATGCAGGCAGGATCAACACAGTCATGGCAGTCAATGCTGACACACCAGTGACATCCACATCTCACATCCCACAGACACTCAGTGCATGCAAAATCAGCCAGCAACCGTCTTGCCCCCTGTGCAATGCAGAGCCAGTCTTGGGAGAGGGGACTGGAGTCACCTGAAGAGCTGGATATCTCTATAGCCAACAGAAAAAATACCCTTGGGAAGTCTTTTCTCTCCAGTCGTTACAAAAGGACCTGTTATAAAGGGTAGGGAAACTGAGGCACACACCATCACTGACTCACAGTTAAGCTCTTTGGGGAGCCCAGCCCTTGAACTTCCAACCAGCCTCACTGAAACCCTCTGACCGTACCCGACCAACACCTCTTACCTAAAGGGCATGACCAGACAAGCGACGAGGAGGTCCGCCATGGCCAAGGACATGATAAACATGTAGGTGACAGTGCGCAGCCTTTTTTCCACCACCGGGCAGAGGAAGACCACTGTATTTCCCAGAAGCGTGATCAGATCAATGAGAGTCAGTATCAGCCCAATGACCACCTCCTGGAGGCCGATCCCTGCCCGGCTGCCACCTCCTTTCACAAAGGAGGAGGCAGGAGCAGAGAAATTAGAGAGCCAAGATTCATTCTGGTCCATCAGCATCTTCCCACTGGTAAAATCTGAAGGAGAGGAAAGGGGAAAAAAGCAAAAGTGAAGACTTTAATGCACATGACTTGGAGGTCTATGAAAGGAAGTGCAGAAATAATGTTTATGTTTCATTTACTTCAATAAAGATCCACACACCCTGCTGCGTCTGTGCCATCACTGTCCCATGGTTATCAGTTTGTTAGCAGTGCGTGAAATCCCGAGGGCGAGGATAAATGTGCAGCGCTGGCAGAAGTCCTTCATGGCAACTAAAAGCCTTCCTGTGAAGGAAAATGCATCATAAGTTGAAGTGTGATACAAAAAAAAAAATAAATAAATTAAAAAACCCAGAAATGTACTGAGGGCAGAGAGAGGACAAGCAAGCAACCAAAATCCAAAACTAAAGCAGTGCTAAATACTGTTGAGCCATGGCCACAAAATATGGGCTTGGACTGGATGGTCTTTAAGGTCCCTTCTGACCCAAACTCCTCCATGGTTTCTGTGTTCTCATCATTATCTCTGCTCCCACAGACCAGGAGAGGCTGCTGGTGTGGGCTGGCTGCTTTCATAACCCCATTGCTCAGTTTGGGTTCTGCCCTGCATGGTCCTGGTGCTTTTTTAGGCTCTGAAGTTGTGTTTTATTGCCATGGTGGGCAGCTCCATCCAAAGCTACCAGCAACCATGCAGGGAGCTTCATGCAAGGAACCAAGTAATTGAGGTGCTTCAGGTGGACTTTGGACTGATGTCCCCTTCTGACCCAGCTGGGAGAGGATGCTCCCAACACCATAACAAGGGGCTTTTCAGTCGAGGAAATTCATGTGCTTGTGTCCACAGCTCAGCTCCTAGACTTGGACCAAGCAGTTCAAAATTCACTGGTGTGGCTAATGGGAACACAAAGACAAAACTTGCAGGGTAAACGAAGTTATAGAAGTATTTCCAGACAGCAAATTGTTGTATTTTTATACCATCACCTCTCCTGTGGCTGAGCTCTGCTGCCACAGTGCCCTCAGGTCAACCCCACATCCCCAGAGCATCACTGCTGCATGCAGTGTGAAAAAGGGTCAGAATAAATGTCCATGTAGTCCAATGTGCCTTATCTCAGTGGCCAAACCTTGCCTTAGGAATATAAGAACAGAGCACGCAGCAAAATTTCCCTGATGTCTGGTTTTGATTCCTATGATCCAGAATTACCTCTAAAGATGGTTTCAAGGACTTCTAAACCATGAAGTTGTCCTGATCTCCTTTGACCCATCCAAATGTTTAGCATCCATAACCTCCTACAGCAGCACCTCCCACAGATGGGCCAATACTGCAAAATATTCCCAAGAGGCAAATGCCCTGTGGATTTATACAAGGGCATAATGATGTTCTCCGCTTCCCTTTCATAACCATCCCTAACGTGGTTTGCTGCTTTTGATTGGCACTTAGCACCGAGCTGACCTTTCCACGGGACTGCCCATCTCCATCCACAGCTCTCTTTCCTAAGCAGTGACCGCCAGCTCGGAGCCCACGGCTTTAGAGAGGAAAATGGGATGAAATGAGGAAATCAGGTTCTCTCCACCTTCCCCAAACTCCATCCCTTCACAGTTGAATTTCTTCTTCTATTTTAAAAGCTCAGAGAAGCTTTTCTGCAATTCTTCAAGTCAGGCCTTATCCTTTGTGCCCTGATCAAACTTAGTTTCACCTGTAAATATCACCACTTCAGTATTCATCTTTTTTCCAGTTAGAGATCTATTGAACCCCACACATCCCAGCCCCTATTTCCCTGTAAGGACCATCACTGACCTCTCTTCCTTACCATCCACTTCTCCCCTGAATTTCACCTTTTAGACAAGTATTTACTCACACAAGGAGCTTCCTTCCTAACTCAGGACTATTAAGTTTCCTCAAAAGCTCCCACCACAAAGCAATATTGAAAACCCTTCAGAAATCCAAGCAGACCACACCAACTGGGTGCATCTCATTCACACCCTTGATTTCCTCTTCTAAGCACACCCATATGATCGTGAGGCTGGGCTGCCTTTTGTAAAAGCAATACTTTTGCCTTGGATGTAATAATGTATTACAGGCACCCACTCATCCTTCAAAATTCTCAGCTCGCTCCTCTGACTTCACTTGCTGGGTTGAGTCGCTTCCTTTCTTTCAAGTTAAAAAATAATCAAAAAATAAATCAATAACTAAATAACTAAAATATATAAATAACTAAATTAAAGAAATAACTAAAGCTGTCTAGAAAACAAATTAAAAAGGAAAGCTCCTCCCCTGCCCCTCCTAACCAGAGCTGGCTCTTGCTGGGACCTGAAGATCTCCTGCTCCAGCACTGACAACCAGGAGGTCTGGTGGACATCAAGCTCTGTGGCAGGCACTACTGAAAGCCTACAGGGTGTCTTAAGTACATAGGTCTTAATGGAAATGTTCCTTGGGCAACGTTTCACATCCTGATAACACCCATCAAAATAAAGTAAAGCACCCTGTTTCCAGCTCTCGCATTGCTGACAGGAAAGAGGATAATCTGCGCCGCTCTTTCTGACAGCCCCTCTGAGGATGCCATCATCTGGCTGAGCTCCTGCAGAGCAGTTTGATTTCAACGCAACCACATATTTTGGCAGGAAAACTGTTTATCCCGTTCTCCTCCCTACGCGGTCCGCACAGACGGCGCGGGGACTGGCAGCTGTCACCACATGGTGACAACACATGGCCACGCCGCCAGCCAAGTTACCGAACCCACCATCACCAGGTCCATGACATGGTCCACCTCCACCTTCCAGCTCACCTGGTCATCTGCCGTGTCCTGTACCTGCTGGGAGATGCTGGTGTCCTCACAGCAAGGTCTAGAAACAGTCCTCTGATGTCCACCTTGCATTGAGTCTTAGCACACGAACATCACCCAGTCAGCCCTATGTTCTCCTAGACAAGCACACAGTGCTCCCAAGACATGAACAGCAAAAATCAGGTTTATTTAATGTCAATTTTTTATCCTTTTTTCCTTAGAGCCTCAAAGATGAGAACACTGGATTCAGTGTCTGGGCTTTTCAGATATAACACTGAAAGAAGAAGGTTTAGAAGTCACATCTGCCTTCTCCTGCAAACAATGAGTGCGCTCACATGGTTGTTAAGTCTGTATTAGTGATAGCACAACTCTAATTAAAGCAGATCATTACTTACACAGCGCTGCTCTGTTACTGATCTGTGAATATGCTCTCCACTCAAACTTCATGACAGAGTAGGGCACAGCTATCAGAGTTCATCTTTGTGAGCTCTCTATGCTGCTCAAGGACCACCTTACCCACCAGCCTGGGTTAAAAGGTCTTTTGAAGTGAAAAATTCACAGCAGGTTGCTTAATCTGAATACATCTAGGAACATGACCCAGTGATGCACAAATATAGGAGACAGATGTGTCCACACTCACAAAACATTAGAGACAGACTCTTGCATCATATTATTTTTTGGCCAACACAAGGACAGACTGTGGGGCTGGAAGTGAGAGTCTCCTCACTCGACCTCCACAATTACTCTAACAGCAAATATTCAGAAATTAGAAGGGAAGACAGGTGCTTGAAACGTCAGATTTGGATTCAGACTGCAGAAAACAGGGTCCTATTGCCCTTGGCTTCTTTTCAGGAGGAGCAGGGGATGATACAATCATCACATCTCTGTGGATATCTTTGGGACAAGGCAGGATGAGCCATCCTTCCCAGGGATCTACTTCCACAATTTAAATACTGGAGGTTTTAAATCATTACAGTTTTGCTTCCCTTAAGAAACTGATGGGCCAGACTCTGCCCTCAGCCTGCCTGAGCAAAGCAACTCCATAATTTCAGCCGTTTTTCTTTAATATACAGAAAGTTTGACCTGATTTATTCAGCAGTCAAATCCCAAGTAAAAGGTTTATTTCATCACTAAATGGTATCTTTTGATGGCAGGGGAGAGGAAAAAAAAAAAGCTCCACAATCTGAAGACTGACTGCACTTTGAAATCTTAGAGGAATTATGAAAATTGGAAAACCATATTTGCTGCCAGCCTCTGCTCCTCTGCTAAATCAAGCACGAATCGGCGCACGGCAACATGCATGCATACCTGCCCCAGGACCTCAAAACATTTCCCTCCTCCTCTCTGCTGCGAGCTGAGCCTGGAGCAGCTCAGAAATTTGTCAAATTGCTCCGTAAGGCTGGGATGCAGTGATAAAGGAGGGGGAACATCCCTGGGGATGCTTCTACCCGATCGCCAAAGGCAGCCAGTGGCTCCCAGCACCTCAGAAGCAGCAGGAAGCTGGGTCCACGATGCTTCTCCCAGCAAGGTAGAAGGGACCCCCGCCAGCTCTCAAGGCTCCCCGATCCCATCCCACGGAGCTCCGGTCCGGCCGGGCACGTTTGATGGTTTCTGTCCCAGCGCTGGATGCTGAACCCACACCTACCGCAGCGGAAGGGAGCCCATTGCAACCACTGCCCCCAGAGCCGAGAGAGACCGGAGCGCGATCGCGGCACCGAAACTCGAGGCAAAGTTAAATCCACGCCGCAAACACGGGAGAGGGGTGCGGGCGTGGGGGGACACGACACACATTGGGGAGCGACCATGCTGGGGTACCAAACCCCAGTCCCAAAAACCCCAAACTCTGGGTTGCAAAAATATACCAACCCCTAGGGTGCCACATCCCAGTCCTGGGGTGCGAAATTCCACCCACCGCGGGTCAAAAACTTCAACCCCTGGGGGGGGAAAACCCCAATTCCCGCGGGGGCAAAAACCCAGACCCCGGAGGAGCAAAACCCCAACAATGGTGGTGGGCACATCCCCTCCAGGCACCAAACGGGAGCAGCGGGAGACCGCCCCCCTCTTCCCCTTCATCCCCCCCCGCGGGTAGGAGCTGGGAGGTCCTGCCCGGGAAAGGGGTATCTGCCTCGGAGGGGAGGAAGGAGCAAGGGAGGACACACAGGACGCTGCTCGGGGGGGGGGGGGGAACGTTTGGGGGGATGTCCTTCAGGGATGGGGTCATATCACCTACCTGAGGGGGAGCCTGCTGGAGAAGGGGGTCCCAATGGCAGGGGCAGCCCTACCCGGGGCAGAGGAGGGGACCTCCGGAGACCGCGCTTCCCGACTGCCGCTCGCTCCGCACGGGAGCCGCGGGGGAGCCGCCCCGCCCCGCCCCGCTTTTTTCCTGCGTTCAACCCAGCCCTTCCTAACGCACCGCAGCTGCGGGGGCACAACGAGGGGAAAACAGGAAAAATAAAAGGGGTTCAGCCGGATCGGCTGCCAAAGGGGTGTTTGTTCAGGCAGTTGCCTTCACCCCATGAGCCCTCCCCACCGAGGAGGTGAATCAGGAAAAGGAAAGGAGGAGACCCATGGGTTGAAATAAAAGTAGATTTAATATAATTATGAGCAGAAACGAATATTAATCATTATTATGCTTAATTAGAATAATAATTAATTGTTAATATGAATATAAGATATACAAAGTTATAGTCCATATAATGGTTGCAACAAGCAGGAGAGTAGGCCTCTCGAGCAGCATGATGAGACCCTCCAGGTATAACAACCATTGAGGAAAAAGAAAGGTCCCCAGCAAATTCCTCAATTTATCGTGAGGATGGTGTTTATGGTATGGGATAATTCTGTTGGCCACCTTGGTTCATCTACCCTGGCATTCTCTCATCCCAGCTTCTGCACCTGGCTGACTCAATACGCTAAATACCTCGATCACTGCATGCTAGTGTCAGCCAAGAACTGAAACAAAGTGTCTTATCAACTGTGTTTCTACTAAATCAAGTGCTGTAGTCTACTAAAATATGCAGCTTTCCTGAACAGAAAACTGCTTCTGCAATTCTATCCCAGCGAAATGAGGACAGTGCTTTGTTCATAAACTAAACTAAAATGCTGAAAAAAAATCCCCAAATTTGAGAGGAACCTGTTAGCATGAGATGTTACCTGCCCAGCCCCTCTTTGCCTTGCTGGAAAGGCTGAGTCAGGCTCAGTGTGATGGGATGGTGGCCGCTGGGTTTTGGTGCAGAGCTGGTCAGGTTGGAAACTGGGCACTGGGTTGTTCAGTCATGTCCCTGGGGGAAACCTGGCTAAATGGGCTGCTTGGAAAGGAGAGGTCCTCATCCCAGCTGCAGGCCTGGGCTTGAAGAAGTGACCGCCACCTCTGACTCTTTGGGGAGCAGATTCAGCTCAACGGTCAGGCAGAAAGTGAACTTGGCAAGAAAAGGTATAAATATCTTGTTGTTTGAGAGCTTGGGTGAGCGTCATACATGAAGCTGGGTGTGTTTAAAACCCCTCAATCCCTCCTGTCCTAAAACAACCCCCCAGATGCATCAACTTTTCACACTTGCTTGCAATCACCAGAAAGTCTTTCTCCTTTCCCGTTTTCCAGTCACTGAGATTTTGGGCTGTGGTTTCACCCATCACGAAAGATGTCCTTGGAGAATCTTCATAATTCTTGAGTAGGGTTGGTGGAAAATAAAGAAACCCAGATTTACTGTCCTCTCCCTGGAACAGCTCAGCTCTCGGCTGGCCATTGACCTTTCTGGTTTCAAACTTGTGTTTGACATTAACAATCAAACTGTGATGGATGAGCACGCTTGGAACATTGTGTGTCGTATTTATTGCTTCAGAAATAGCAGGGTACCCTTTGAAAATAATAAAATCTGCTCTGAATGATACTTTTCAACTCAGGAATGGAAAAAAAAAAAGAAAGGAAAGAGGGAGGAAGGGAGGAAGGGAGGAAGGAAGGAAGGAGTAGAAATAAGTAATGCATGGATCAGAGTATTTTGTGAGTCGACTGATTTCATTACTTCAGTCAACACAAACTCTATTTCCAAAAAAGTCAGTTTTGATGACTTCTGTGTAAAATGCTTTAACATTATTGCATCTAAAATATCTTCTAATTTACATTTCATTTTTAAAAAATACTTTTGTAAAGCTTGACATTTGAGCAAAATATTTTATTTCTGATTTTAAAAAACAGTTTTCAAACCTGAAGAAAAGCTATAATGTACTGTTCACCAATCCTTTCTGGGAGCTGAGCTCTTGAAGCTGGTTTCTGACCTCCTTCCTCATGCTGTTAGTGCCACTGAGCCAAACAGGAGCACCTGACCAGGGAAGATAAGCAAAGGGGAAGAAGTTATAATAAAAATAATTTATGGATTAAGAGTGTTATTAAAAAGCTTGTATCAAACTCTGTTGTTTCTCCAGTGCTGACAACCAAACATCAACAACTAGAATTAAATTATATTTATAAATATATTAAAAGTGCATCTTATCTTATATTATTATTATATTTCTATAATGTTTTT
>NW_010188754.1:0-9795 GCF_000695765.1 Mesitornis unicolor
TATATATAAAACTGTATCTGATATTGGGAAACAAAAAGATAAACATCAAAGTAACACCATTCCTCCTGCCTTTCCCATGCTGAACTTCACTCCTTCACTCCAGAATCCTCTGTGGCCCCTTTGTCTTCCGTCTGTGGCATTTTCAGCTGTTTCGTACACTTGCTTTCCCTGAGGAATCACCATCTTGGCTGCAGGGCTCTGCTGTTCCCTGTAGTGAATCCACTGGAGCTAGCTGGAACTGGCTGAGTCTGGCACAGGGCAGCCCCAGCTGCTCATCAAAGACCAGCCTGCAGTCCCAGACTGCCAACAGCTGGGCATGGACACTCAACACAAGTAGTAGAACACATTGATCTTGCTGGTGCTTATCCTAACTGCTGCATTCAAGAGCAAAAAGGCAGTTTTGTCACTACCCAATGTGAATTTGAGGACAGAGAAGAGGAAAGGGCACAGACACAGCTGAGTACTTGGACTCTGATTTTTAACCACCTTTCTAACTCATTTGCCAGTAAAGGCTATGAATAAAGCTTTTATGGTGAAAGGTAAACCTGGCATTTTCTAACCCGGAAGTGTTGGACCTCGAAACATGTATAGATGTTCTTGTAATAGAAATGCTTTAATCACATTTTTAAACATAAAAAATAGACCATGGACAATCAAGGCATCTCTGCACTACGCAGCCTTTTGAACCCTGCACCTGTAGGTGAGACAGAGTTCCCTGTGGGTCTTATGGGATCAGAGCAGGGAATGGGCACCAAGGTACTGGTTGTGGGGTTCAGTGGAGGAGCTGGGAGAGACCAGCTCAACCACTCTTACAGTGGTGCTTTCTAGCCATTAATAACATTGAACTGAGTTTATTGGAATTTGCAGGTTGATTTAGCATGCTGCCAAATCCAGCTTGCTAACAAACACCCTTAGTGAGGACATCACTATTTCTACTATTTCATGTCACTCAGCTTAAGTACAATCACTTGAATGAAGCACATCTCCACCCAAGAACTTTAAACCCTGCCGTTCTTCAAAGGTCAACTGCTATCAATGGTGTTCCTAGAGCTTGATAGACAGCCTGCTGAGTGGCAGAGGTGTGCTTTACAAGCACATTTACCCATATTTGTAAAAAGGGTGTGTCAGTTTGCATTTCTTACATAAAATAAAAATACACATAAAATAAAGGCTAAGTCTAACACTTCAGAAACCTGAACATTGTGGCTTCTCCTCCTAGACTTTTTTTTCTTTCATTTAATCATTAGGAAACCTTCAAACCACCTAGGAGATGGCTTGCTCTGGGGCTGTTAATGCATAAAAAAACCTTTTGCATTAGCTGATAGATAACTGCAAGCATGCACACACATTACACCACTCTATTTATATTTTTCAATATAACAATTTTTCATAAGTATTACATGAATTAATGCACAGGAGCATGATCAGCTGCTTCTGCTCTACACTGCTGTCCATAACCAGGCACACAATAAATGCTTGTGATCGCTCCTGAACATCTACCTCCTGCCTTCCTCCCTGAGGTTGTCACCTGCAGCAGACTCAGGCTCTCATGGCTGCTAGAGGCACTGCTGACAGACTTCACATCCTTCACCACCTCTGGGAGTGTGTGACAAAAGCAGAGTGTGTTTTCCTGGGCCAGTTCAAGTTCACATCTTATTTAGATCCCTCTGCTACCCACATAAAATATTGGTCTGTCTGTTCAGCAGTCAGTGGAAGCAGCTAAACAGAGCTCCTTGTCTACCGTCCAGAGTATGCCCACACCAGGTTCTTCACTCCCTGTGAATGCCTTTGTCCGTGCTTGCATGCAGGCCTATCATCTGGCATTATCTTTCAGTCAGGCCTCTCTCTAAATCCTCAGACTATGTATGGCTTCTGCTTATTATTATTGCAGATCATCACCAATACATAGTCTAATTTATCAATCCACAAGGCTAAAACTCTTATCTGAGTGCTATTAATTCCCCATCTGGGTCACAGTGTCATACTCTTCCCTGCCCTTGCCAAGCTTCCTCGTGAATGCTCACCTGGAAAGCTGATGCAGTTCTGTACCCCATGTGTGCACCAGCTCTTGCAAGCATCTCTTCAACCATTAAGTTAAATGTAAACCACTCATCTTTTCTTTAATGATCTACCGTTTATCTTTCTGCAGGTGTTGAATCTGATCTCTGTTCTTCCAGTTACAATTACCACTGTCAATTTGTTAAATATTTAAACAAGTATTCCTATGAACTTATATGAAGATAATTATTTGCACTCCTCTAGTCCTCTTAGAAATATCCTTTTGCTGAAAATTTCACAGTTACAAGCTACGTGGAAACCACCATTTACTTGACGCACTGTTCCATATTGACTCATTGTTTTCTTGACTCCCTTGTCTGCCTGTATTTGTTTCCTGTTATCTTACCCCTAGATTTTAAATTATTTGGAGAAGAGATCATCTTTTTGTACTTTGTTTGCACAGTGCCGTGCACAATAGGATTCTGATCAAGTACTTCCAGTTCCTCCAATAATGAAAACTTTGAAAGTAAGCCTCAGAATGTTTTCTATTTTATAGAAACTTTTCACAAAATTATTGTTTAAATGTGGCCTGTGATAAATCAGTTTGACATTTGATTCAATTTCTTCTCTTTTTTTCTATATAGAATGGATTCTCCCTGCTATTGAAAGCCACTGTAGGGGCTGAGCACAAGATAAATCAGCAGATGAATGTGATGAGTACTGTTAGAATATTCTGCCATTAAAATGGGCATTCTATCTTAAAAATCCAGATGGTCAAGAAAGAGAATGACAGAACCATGATATCAAAGAGAAATGGGTAGTAGTGTTATGAATATTATACTCTTTGAAGTAGTAAATGTTACCAAACAGGATCAGGTAACTGTCAGATGCCTGAAAGCAATGATCACTTTATTCCATGGGAGAACTCAAAGCACCACAACTTTCTGGAGAGCAAGGATCTCTGGCTCCCTCAGATGAAGAGAATAGCTGATGTACTTTTCCCCTTCAGTAAAATCACATCAATCTGCCATGCTGTTTGGTCTCATCAATCCCTGAGAGCCTTTTTTAACAAGCTGAATGAAAACAGATGGCATAATTTCTCCTTTTTTAATTCATAGCAGGTCACATGGAATTAAAAACACTATTATTAGGCAACTCTGAATTTCTATATCTGTTATATCTGCTTACTTTGTTGTTATGATATTATGTTTGACAGTTATCTTTCAAAACACAGCCCAAATTACCTGTTATGATTATTTACCAGCCTTCTGTGGCTGAGATAATTTGTATACTTTTCCCTTTCTCTAGCAGGTGCCACTGACCAGCTATCACTGATGGAAAATAAACTTCTTAAAAATATTCTTTCTATCCTTATTCTTAAACTTATGAGGTGTGTAACCTCAGCAAATTTACTTATTAAAATTTGCAAATTTGGTTTTTAAAAACATATTTAGACATCTATGTTTATAAACTTCCTTCTCTTCCATTAGCAAATTTTCAGAAGGGAGCTCAGTTTATTTTTATAAAAAGAAAGGGTGAGCCTTGGGATTCCTCAAGGAATAAAGGTTGACAAGCTCAACATCTGCAGGTGTGAATGAGAATTTAATGCTGAAAGTAAAAGATATCTGAATTATTATAATGTGCTGGCAGAAATAGAAATAGTAATGTTTCTGTAGCAGGCTTTTCAAATGGTGAAGCTTTTCCCACACAATCCATAGATGGTTAATCTACAGTTTACCTCAATGTGTATAATTCCTGACAGCAGGAGATTCACTGAAATGGCACAGGCTCTGTCTGAATGAGCAAATGGAGCTATTTGAGAAAATAAAAACCCCTAAACACTGATTACACACAGTACTGAAGATGATATATTGTAACCTAGTTTTAGCACAGTAAGCTGTATAAAATGTTTTGCCCCTAAAGCTAAATAAAAGAAACTGACTTCTATTTGCATCTATTCTCCCTCTTCTCCTCACACACTGTTTCTTGGAAGGCAATGTTTCTCTGAATTCTTGGCCAGTGGCACTAGTTTTGCCATATGTACAATGCTGTGTTCACTAAATAGCTAACGAAAATAATCAAATTGAATATTTACTTCTCAAAAATGTAAACATATGAGTCAAAGTGAGGAAACATTCACTTCAACTCATACACACATATTCTGCTATCCATTTGAATTTCTCTTAGTCCATTTCTTAAATTGACACAAGTAACAGCACCAGGAGATTATGTTTTGTAGATCCCTAGAGCAAACATTTTTGGTTGTTTTATGTTATTGGTAGCAATAGTAGCTTCAGCTTTTGCCCTTACTGTATATGAGTATCTCCATTCATGACAGTTTTTTTATTGCTGCTTTCCCCTCAAGAAACGTGTTTGATTCAAACTAGTTCCTCCCTGATAAGCAGAGGATTTTTTTTTCAGTTTTAAAACCCATTCTAGTTTGATTATTTCAAACTAAATCTGGGTATTTCAGAAATTATAAATAGTTTTACTGAAGCCTGAAGAAATGTAAAAATGGATACAAGATTTATATGACGCAAGATATATTATTTCTCTTTCTTAAGAAAATTATTTATAAGAAGTTATGTTATTTTTTTAATAACTTATTTCCCTCATTTTACTGTTTGTATCATATTTAGAAGTTGGCACTGAGGTCTATTCTATCTCACTACATTTTAAAGCCATTCTCTTGTCTCATTGTCTGCATGATTTCTGCAATTCCAAATGACATCTTCCCAGCCACCTTCCCTTAAGGGACTTAAAAACCTTCTAAGCTTTATTTGGAATCCAGAGTTTAAAATGAGTTCCCCACTCCTACTCCTGTTGCTTGCCTGCTGACTTTTTAACTTTTGCTGAGAAGCCAGCTGCTCTGAGCTCTTCCTTTTGTACTTTTTATTGTTGTCATCTCAAATTAAAAATAAAATACCTGCACAAAACTGTAGGCTTCCCTCTGCTGCTTGGATGGGATTTCAGAGAGTCTTTGCTATCTCCAAATCTGTGAGGAGCTGCCATTCACTCCCTGAAAGTTTCCTTTCCTAATCAGAAAAGATAATCAGCTGCATAATTCATACTTTCCTTCTAGCCTTCTACTTATTCCTATCTTTTGCCTATAGTTTGATATTTCTTATATCCTGCCATTTTCCCTCACAACCTCTTACCCATCATATTCTCCTACCCTTGTTACTACCTCGCATAGTTCACAACCTTAAGTTGACTCCTTTCCCCTCTGTCCCTGTGTTCCGTGGTGCAGTCATGTTCCCAAGTTACCCAGCTTCCTGCATTCCTTTGCTCTTCCCAGGCACGTCACAGTCTCATGGCCTTCAGAAAGGAATTCATCTCACCTTATAGATGAGATAGGCATCTCTGATGAGGATTCACAAATCCTAAAATAAGTGCCCTACACTGTTAGAATGAATAGTCCTCTGGTGATCCTTATTTCTATCTATCCTTTCCAGAACTAGCAGATAAGCTTTGCTTTTTGCTATATTTAGATAGGTGGAGTTAGAAATCCATTTCTAGTAAGTGTGCATCAAAGCAAGGTAGGTTTGTCATGTGTGTCTTTTCTGCTACTGTGTGTACTCATTCATTCAATGTCTGTTTTAGATAGAAAAAGTTGGGTGAGATTAATCCAATTCATAGATGCTAAGAAGTGATCATTTCCAAGACAGTAAAAAAGTAGTCACTTTAGCAACTTTAGTAATAGTCACTGAGTTTTCACCTAAAATCCATTAATTTCACCTCATGAATAAATTGGGATTTTGCCTAAAAATTTGTGTGCGAGAAGTGAAAGTTATTTAAGAGAAAGAAACAGAAACTAAATGCAGTTTTAAAATAAATTTCTCAAATATGAAATCATTACCACTCTCAACACTGAAGTGTGAGCAAAGAAGAAATCCGGTATTGCTGAGAACTTTTCACTACACTGTCACAATAGCTCAGATTAATAAAAAGAAATCTAACTCTTTTATAAGTATACAAAGTTTTACAGTAATTACTTAACTATCTTTGTTTCAAGGCTTTGTTTCAAGCTGTTGTTTCAAGGCAGCATCCCATCTCCAAATCTTTCTAGTGAAGTTGCAGACCAAGAAAATAAATTTTTAAAAAAGAAGAAGATAAAATGGAAAAACCCACCACAGAATCGGAATATGACTGACTTTGTTACTCAGTACTTTTGTGCATGGGCCAGTAGAGGTCAAGAACCATTGTGTAACAGTCTGTACAAGCAAAATGATAAATACCTCCTCAAATAGTAATACTTCAAATATTTTGCATCTAGAGACCTTAAAAACACATCTTCAACACGAACTTTATATACCATATGCCTGGTTTCACAATGCATAACTATATTAAAAATTTATTTTTGTTTTAAAAGGAGAGCTTAAATAACATTGAAGCTTAGTCACATTTCTTTTCTGATCTTTAGTTTTTATTATTAATTATACACATCTGGGAATGTTTGTCTAATCTATTTGAAATTAGGGGAATTATTCTACTTTGTTGAATTTTAAGAATGATGTGATCTTTTATGTCATTAAGGGAGAGAGACACCTCCATTATGAGAATTCTTTTGCAACCTCAACTTTTTCTGTATCTGTGCATGACGAAATATCAGCAGTAAAATCAGTTGCTGCTTCTTTTATCCTAAAGGTAGAATCCTCTGGGGATGCTACTGAGGTTTAAGTGAGATTAAGAGAAGAAAACAGTAGATATTTGTTGTCTATACTCAGCCTAATTGTAAGACAGCATCTTTACTCACATATTCTAGAAGACCATACTATGATACTCTGTATCAGTTTACTGATTTCTAGAGACCAAAAATAATAGTATACCATTATTTACATCTTTCATCCAGACTATTAACTGTATTCTCTCCAGACAGTGCTGTAAGACAAATTTCCCCTTCATATGCTGAGCTCTGAGAGGCATTATAGGTTGAATAAGTGTCCAACTGAAATTGGTGATTTGGTCTATGCTAAGGAAAGAACAGGATAATATTAGCCAGGGGAGGATTCAGTCACCTTTTATTCTGCATGCAGTCATGACAAATCCTATGCCAGCTTTCAGAAAATATGACCCAGCTTCCAGAAGATGTAACCTGGCTTCCTTTTCACCTCTCAAAGGTGCATAAGATTTGTTCCAGTGTGAAGTTCTTTTAGGTGTGGGTTGCTTTTTTCCATTTCCTTTTCAGCATTTCTTGTTACTAATACAGGTAACATACGAGAAAAACTAACAAGCCAAATGGCTTCTCCTAGCCTGAGTTTTAACTATCTATGCACTTCAACTCTTCCTTTTGTTGTTCACTTCACACTCAAAGTTATTTGGCTCCCCACTGATTTGCTTTGCTTTGCTTCTAGTCTCCCAAAGTCCCTTCTCTGCCTCCCCTCAAGGGTTTTGACCACATTTTCATGGAAATGCACTTGCATGTTGGTGTACTGGATGTTTTGAGTACTTGATTGCCTTGGGGTGAAAATCTGAGAAGCCATGATGAGCTATAATGTGAAAATAAGTAAGCAGCCAGTAAGTCCATGTTGCTCATCACTACTGACTTGCAAAATAATGTTTGTTTTAGTTTTGACTGCTTTATCTTTTTCGTCTCTTTTTCCACTGTGTAACATATGATAAGAGTCCTCATTCTTTTACAAAGGCCTGCTTTCTCCTTTGGGACCAAGCATAATAGTATGCTTTCTTAAAAGGTAATTGCTTGGGAGATTTACTGTGTGTGATTCAGTGCATTCTTGCAGACAACTCCAAATTTATGCAAACTGACATTTTCCATCAATCCATGCAGAATTAAGCATCAAGCATATTATTTCAATTTTAGAACAAATATTTAAACCAATAGTGGAACCAATGTAATCAGCTGTCACACTCAGTAGCAGTAATTGTTTTGCTGTTGAGACATTTTCTTTCCTCTGTTCCCTTTCCTAATATTTAGGAGAGTCTTAAGTCTAATCTGACTACTAAAAGAATAAAATCAGTGACTTCTGTCAGTGAAATGGACACATACATTTTGCAGTGCAGACAATGTTACTTCCTTACATGCTTATCCCAAAATCTCCTGAGCAGTCTATCTGCCTTATCATCTGCTTATGGGACCTGAGCGATTGACAGAACAACACTTCTGAAGTTTCTCTCAGTATATAACATGATTGCAGGCATTAATCACAGAATAAACACCTTAGCCACTTTCCTCCCTGCAGCGAAAACAGACTGACATTGGCAGAGAGAAAGAATAAGAAAAATCAGGAAAAACAAGATTGCTGGGGCCTAATTCAACCATCCCTGAAGTTAAAGGAAGAATTTTTGTTGACATTAAAGGAGATGGATCTGCTGCTAAGGTCACACAGGCCATGAACATATTTGAAGTTTTCCACAGAACAACTTGTAGTATTTTTGATTTTAAACTCAGCTGAGCTTTGAACAAATTGTGAAGTAAGTGGGAAAGCAGATGAATTCTTCTCCTGGAGTCTAGGTAGCCATCTAGGGAACCAGAGATTCTTACTGCTAAGAAGAAATAGGACATAACTGATACTGCAAATACATAGTGGGATGATTTATGCGACTGGAATTTAAAAATAATTAGATAAAGGATGTCTACCAAAAAAAAAGTAAAATAAGTGAAGGTGGCACTCTGTGTTAGAGAGATGATTATCTGTGTTAGAGCTATTGTCTGGAAAGAAAAATTGTGCTGTTCTAGGTGTCTTCAGTTTCAAAGACCTATGCTGGAGGTTGTATGCAGTCTGTAGTAAAACATCATTAAAGTTTCTAAAAATGATAGATTATAATTATCTCACACAAAAGGTATCAAACCCAGCATAAGGTAATTCTATTCTGAGCCTCATTACATTGAATAAAGCTGAACAGATCAGTGGATCTAATTACAATAATTATGGGAAAACAGAGGACAGTAATATATATACTTGGTACTTCACAAGGGTGAATTTTACAGACCTGAAGAAAATGATGAGAGATAATTGATTAGGAAGAATAAATACAGACAGACAATTGTAAAAACAATTTGAAAGTTGTTTAACGAGAGTTTATGGGATGTCCAGAAGCCACATCTCATAATTAAGAAATAGAATCATAGAATCATTTGGTTGGAAAATTGTTCTTTGGTTCTAAAATTGTTCTTAACTCTCACAAAGTTAAGGAAAAGACCTTTAAGATCATCAGGTCCAACCATAACCTAACCCTACCAAATCTGGAGCTAAACCATGTCCTTTAGTACCACGTCAATGCATCTATTGAACGCCTCCAGGGATGGTGATACAACCACCTCCCTGGGAAGCCTATTCCAGTATTTAATCACCCTCTCAGTGAAAGAGTTTCTTCTAATGTCCAGCCTAGACCTCCTCTGGCACAACTTTAGGCCATTTCCTCTTGTCCTGTAACCTGTCACAAGGGAGAAGGGTCCAACCACCACCTCATTACAACCTCCTTTCAGATACTGTAGAGGGCGATAAGTTCTCCCCTCAGCCTCCTTTTCTCTAGGCTAAATAAACCCAGTTCCCTCAGCTGCTTCTCTTAAGTCCTATGCTCCAGATCCTTTCCTAGCTTAATTGCCCTTCTCTGCACCCACTCCAGCACTTCAAGGTCTTTCTTGTAGTGAGGGGCCTAAAAGTGAACAAAGTACTCGGGGTGTGGCCTCACTAGTGCTGAGTACAGGGGATGATCACTTCCCTACTCCTGCTGGTTACACTGTTCCTAATACAGGCCAAGATGCTCTTGGCCTTCTTGGCCACCTGGGCAGACTGCTGGTTCAGCCGGCTGTCGATCTACACCCCCAGGTCCTTC
>NW_010188754.1:9826-12519 GCF_000695765.1 Mesitornis unicolor
GGAATGCCTATGTATTAAAACCTCTCTTACTTCAGGTGTAACGTGAACACATCAATTAAAATAAAAAAAAATAGCAAAAACAAGAAAGGGAGGGTGAGAGTAATCATTGTAAATTATAAATTATGAACTGTAGCATAAAGATATGTGAAACCAAAAACAATTGGAAAAAAATGCATCTCCCAGCAATTAGGACAGTAAGAAAACAATATTTAGGAATTGGGTTTAAAAAAAAAAGGCTAGGTTTAGTGTAAATATTTGAAACAGAAATACTAATAGTGGTATAAATTAAGTATGAATGGAAGTGTGTGTCTTTATAAGTAACTGTCTAAAAGCACCAGGAGAAACAGCAGAACAAAGTTAAAAGGGAAGGTATGTGTTAACTGCTACAGAGCACCATATGCATTATTTCTTTCAAATGGAGACATAGAAAAACTGATGTATAGATAAGTGTTACAGGAATGAAGTAGAGGACAGTATCTATAAAACCTGCAGATAAGGAAATCAGTAGTACTGTGAAATTAAGGAATTTTGCCTAATATTTATGAGGGATGAGACAAAATAATGAGGCAAAAAATCAAAAGCTGCATCCATTCCAGATGAGTACAGAAGGCAAATTCAAAATCTGTTTGTTACCACTAGTTAAGATGAACAGCAGAGACATAGTGAGCACTTGAGTGCTGGCATCCCTTGTCCTCCTTGGTGCGCACAAGTGATGCTTACCAAGCCCTTGGGACACACACCCCAGTGCTGCTGATTATGAAGATATGAGAGTGGGTAAACTCAGAAATTTTCTAATGTAAGATCACCTTCCTCTGTTAGGAGGAGTGTGTGGGAGTGGGAGTAGCACTACCCGGAGGAACAAGGTATTCTCAATGTGAGTATGGTCGTTCTCCTTTATTAAGCAGAGTTACACAGCTTTTATAATCTCGGTTTTAGTCACGAGATAGTCACGAGCAAAGCACGCAACGAATACATATAACTAATTGGTTGCTGTCCATGCGTCCTGACGTATGGACGGTACGCCTACTTGCAGTTAGCGAGTCCGGCTCTTATCTTCCTTAAAGTTGCAGATGACCCTTATTCGCACGCTGGGTTGATCACATCCACAAGATCATGGCTGCGCTGGGAAAGCCAGCACTCCACATTCCTCTTCTCTGAGATCTCTGAATTTTGCTACACTAATTTCCTACATTAGCAGTAGAGGGAGGTTCTAAAATTGTTCTTAACTCTCAAAAAAAGATGCAACTGTTCATATGTAGTCTCCGTAGAGAATCACGAGGATATGCTCATAACACAGGAGAACAGTGGGCTGTTTTTATAATTTTCAGGATGGGCATCATACTATTCTGCATGAGACATTTGAAAGTTAATTCTCAGTAATTCTAAGGTGTGTGTCTATCTTCCATTGTGTACACATTCTCTTGCCCAGAAAGACAAACAGGTATCTGAAAGGAAATTCACCTCAGCTTTTCTAACAACCTGTCTTAAGACAGCTGTGAGTTATAAATTCAAGTGCCTATCTTTTCCAAGCTTAGACTTGTACAATTAACGATTAGATAACTACAGTTACTATTTAAAATGGATTATTAGATGTATCTCATTAATATTTTGAAAGCAGAATGCCCAGCAAGTTTCCATTTGGGAAACATAACAAAATATACATCTGACCTGATAATATACTTCTTCAATTGCTATTACATGTGAAATTTTCAGAAGACGGTGGATATCATTCTAATATTTAAAAAGCCAGTTAAATCCTGACTAGTGAAATCTGGCAACAATTCTGAGAAAAAGAATGTAACTGTTAATAAAAAAGAATGTAACTGTTAATACAGGTTTTAATTGATACAGAATAAAAAGTTAGGAATATAATTAATGTCACTCTTGCCTTTGGAGAAAGAGTCCGTACAGTCCTTATTAAACACACTTGATGTAATTCTTTCATGAGATTGTAATATAGACAGTGAAAGATAAATAATATATTTAGAGTTTTAAAAGAAATTTTGACACATTAATACACAACATTCTAATTTAAAAATTAGTGCAACAATAGAATACATCCTAAATGGATTAACAACTGCCTAAGTGACAGATCCCAATAAAAGTAACTGTCTATATGGACCTGTTGTCAAAGGAATGAGTTTCTAGTAGGTTTAGGAAGTTACCTAGTAGACTAATTAGCATTTGTTCCAGTATTATTCAATGTCAACAGTGATCTGGAAAAAGATACAAAATCACCATCACTGATAACAATGGTGGCTGAGAAAGGAGAAAGACCATGGATGTCAACAAGCAAGTAGATCTGTTATCAGGGCATGAGATTAAGGGATTTGCTATCTTTTTTGATTTGTTGCTAATAACGTTGTATCTTCATACACATACCACAGCAACACAGGCTTGCATCAGTTCAGGAAAATGATTTCATTTAAATGAAAACAAATGCCAAACAACATAATTAAATATTTTGTGGAAGTGTACTGAAAAGCAGAGTTCTTGAATTTGTCTTCCTACTCTTCCAAAAAGATCCATGAAGGAGACTTTCCTGTATAATTTCTATGCCTAAACCATGTTCATGCAAAGAATCAAATACATAGGTGGGAAAACAGTTAGTTTTAAATGAACCGTTCCAGTGGAATAACTACAGATGGTGAGAAATGAGAAATTGCCTGAGGACTGGAGGAAAACAAATGTCA
>NW_010188755.1:0-408 GCF_000695765.1 Mesitornis unicolor
AACCTGGTTGCAATGATCCCATCTCTTCAGTTATTTCATTTACTTTTCGTAGATCATCTAAGAGTTTCCTTTTCCCATTCTTTTTAGGTATGACAAATACTGGTGTGTTCCACAGACTCGTAGTTGCGACTATGTGGCCCTGATCTAATTGTTCTGTTATTCATTCACTAGCTGTTTTAAGATTTCAACCCGACTTGCAGTGAGCGGCCACTGATCTACCCAAACAGGCTCATCTGCTTTCCATCTTAGCTTGAGCACAGGTTGTTCTTCAGTGCTGCTATTAAAAATTTTCTCTATTCTTTTCCTTGCATAGGGTAACATTTACCTGACTCAAAACATTTTTATCTAACGAATTTAGTGGAATAGCAGCTACATACAGATGCACCGTACACTGATTACCATCAATAT
>NW_010188756.1:0-976 GCF_000695765.1 Mesitornis unicolor
TTTTAACTTCCAACCTTGTGCAGAGCAATTAATATAATGATGATGATGATTATTATTATTATAATAATAATTTTCTCTCTCTATTCCCTTCTCTTAATCCTCCCCCTGGGAGGGGTAGGGGCAATAGAGAGAAAATCCTGCTCTCTCTCTCTCTCTGCCCCTTAACCGGAGACACCTAATCTAGTAACATTGTCACTGCATTGTCCCTTACTGCAGCGGGGTAGGACTAGATGATCTTTAAAGGTCCCTTCCAACCCAATACATTCTATGATTCTATTATTTTTGTTGTATTTTGCTATATTCATTCCAAAAAGGGAAAAACACTGTGCAAGCTCATATGAACTTATGTGATGTGTATGGTGAATATGTCTTAAAACTGTGGCAGTGCCAGAATTAGTTTGCTAAATTTTGGTGTTAAAGATGAGATTTTGATATTAAATATGCACCATGCTCAGGAAGGCAAATCAAAGTTGATAATCGCAAAATAAAGGCATTGATCAAACAACATGAGAGATTGCCGATAATCATAACATGTTGAAATTGAGCATTGAAAAGCCAAAAGAAAGGTTATGCTTGTCAGTCTGGTGGGAATTCAAAGATATTGCGTATTTTGCATTGTATCCAAGGAACCAAACCATTAATTTGGGCATGTACTGTCATCTGCCGGATAAATTTAGTGATCCTTGCGGTGTTAAACAGACACAAAAGGGTTAAGGCTTCCCCTCCTGTCTCGAAGGGGAGGGGGGCCAGTTGCTGGTGTCTCCTTTGTATTCCCGATTTTACCCTCCAGCAATTCCACCAGCCCTCTTATGGGTGCTCTGCCCATGTAACAACATTCGAGGCACACCCAGTGCGAACGCTTTTCGCCAGAGGCTGTTCCTCTCTGGTTCCGAGGCTTTACCGGGCTTCCCTTTAGCGGGCTCGGTTTGCCGAGGGGGAGGGGGCCCCTCGTCAGGGGGGTTTCGGCTGGTGTGGT
>NW_010188757.1:0-813 GCF_000695765.1 Mesitornis unicolor
CAGCTTTCCAGCCACTCGTCCCCAAGCTTGTCACTTCTTCTAACTCTGGGAAAAAAGGAGAAATTAATTGGTTGAAGTTCAATCCTCTCTAAATGAATTAAAAACCTCATAGCAGTCAAAACTCTGTAAGATCGCTCAAAAGTCCATGAAAGGGATGCTAAATAGAATACTAACTAGAGTGGGCTGTAATGAAGCCTGGTGATTTTCTGACCTACAGCAGATTGCATTGTTCTTTCATTGAATATGTACATTCCCTATGGAAGTGAGTGCCTGGTCAATGAGAATTATTTGATCAACTGCCATAAGAGACCCAAAAGATTCACTCATGGTGGTTTCCCTTCCCAAATTCCCTCTCATAGAATATATCATTCATAATAATGGAGCACTCTGCACAAACCTTTCCAGAATATCCCACAATCATGGGAATGATATTGGTTCATTGCATAAGTATTTTTCCAGAAAGATAAGAATATTATTAAAATCCATTTTCCATCAATTATTTCTCCTTAGCCAATTAAGTAATATCATTCACAGCTGCCTTGCATTACTAAATTAACATTTGCAAAGACTCAAAATCTTTTGCTATTAAATATCCTAGACCACTCTGTGTGCTCTAATTTAAGCTAGAAATACTTCCATTGAGCATCAAATGCAATGGCACAACATGTAAACAAAACTGAAATGGGGCAGGAGGTTGGTAGGGTGAAGAAGCAAATATCTCATAGTAATTTCACCATCATCTTTCAACTGCATGGATTTAAAGCAGAAAGTTTGACTTTTAGGCTTTCTTAATGTTACTATGACAACTTTCCC
>NW_010188757.1:844-8177 GCF_000695765.1 Mesitornis unicolor
CAAGTGGAAATGCTCTATGGATGCTAAAAAGCTTCTTGACCTTTGGCAAAACTTTAAATTTTCCAGAAGTACTCTCCCTGTAGTGTCCTATGGCTCAGATTAAACTTAAGCAGATAAAATTCTGCTTTTTCAGTTATATCTGTTGAATTTCATTTGAGTCACTAGTACTACACACAGGCAAAAAAAAAAAAATCTCAGTCCAGTATTATTTACTGTGAGTAAATCTCAGGTTTATTTAGATATACCTAAGTGGTTTAGCATTGTTATTGGTAGTCTAAAAACTAATTTCCAATGTCAATTAACTTTAACACTCAGGAGCCTTGCAGTCTGCAATGCATTTATTCCTGGAGCTAACTCTCATTAATGCCACTGCCCCTTTGAAAGTACACATGCAAAGACAGACAAAAAGACCCACACATACACACACAGACAAATGGTCCACTTTGCAACAGACCGTCTTCAAGATCATACAAAAGTTGGGAACAAATTTTGCAAGAAAAAAAAATAATAATCAAAAACCTGTCTGAAACTGAAAACCAAGATCCAACACAATGCAATTTTGCCAGCTATGGATCACAGTAGGCTAACCTGACAGCTTTTTTCCGATAGATTTTCAATACAACATAAGCAAGATACAAAGAAAATCTTATCTAACAGGATTTCAGGAAAGCATTACAGATGGTTTCACATTAGAGTTAGTAGTAAAGTCAGAAAGTGAGGATTAGTAGCAGAATTTAAAACATGCAGGCAATTAAGGAGTTGAAGGGAGAAGAAATATGACAGCACTGAAAGGGAATGCACCTGATAAGAAACAGGTTATTTTGAATTCTCCAAGAATTATTCTCATGAGGTATTTTATTTAGTACTCCCATCAATGGCATGGACACAAATAGAAGTGAGCAAGTGACACTATATTCAATAAAGAGGAAAAAGAAGTTATCAGAGAGATGGAAATCTTGAGGACTGAAATAGGAGAAGTAGCAAAATTCAACAGTATATAAAGAAAGTAATTTATTTGGCTAACTTGGAATTCATGCATGGAAATTATCTGAAGAAAGGATGCAGAGGAAAGGAAAGTTATCATAAAAAGACTATGAGCTATCAATGTGATACAGCCACAAAAGAATCTAATATGACCTCACAACATACCAAGCAAGAAAAATAATATAAGTGTACAAGACATTCTCTTGATCAATGCATATCACGCTCATCAACTATCTTCAAGAGAGACTTATTTAAACTAGAATTGGTGCAGAAAAGGGCCTCTAGATTGAACAGGAAAATGAAGAGCTGACAAAAAGGAGGGTTTGTTGCGGGTTGGTTTGTTGAGGGTTTGGTTTTTTTTGGGGGGGGGGGTGGTGGTGTTAAATCTAAACAAAAGAATCATTACAAGTAGGGTCAAGTCATACACAGTTCTGAAGAACTACTTGATGCTAAAGGATGATGATGACAAAAGAAAAAGACCCAAAAGAAACAAACCAAACGAACAGGTATTAGTTGGCTGCGAGTAAATTTAGTCTAGAAATGAGAAAAATCCTAAGAATTACATCAATTATGTCTTTCCAGGTTTTCATGACTGCTTTAAACATAAAGCTCACTAAAGTCATGAAAGGAATTACATGACATGGAATTTGCACTATTAGAGGACAAAGCCTGATGACATTAGAAGTCCTTCTGGTTCAGTTTATCCATCACTCTATATCATGCTAGGAAAAACTAGCAACCTCTTTTTACACTTGGAAACTAGAAAGTAGCATATGTAGCTGATTTACATTTAAGACCTCTCTTCTGCAGTAGGGGTCAATCATTCTGTCCAAAACAGCGACCCCAGGGGAAAAACTTGCCAAGACACATACATACAACACAGTGTTCACACAAACCTTTGAATTGGCTGCTTATTTTCAGCATTATCAGTTCCTCATTATTTTGAGACTATTTGTAGATATCTTTTAGCATCTGTCTATGGCAAGAAATAGCCACGGCAAATGCAAAATAAAACTTTTCCTGATGAGTGGCTGACCCACAACTTAGTAGTCTTTAACATACTGAGCACTCCTTGTTCATAACTCATTATCTACAATATATTCCAAAATGACAAGTAAATACAGCAAAAACAATGAATTACAGTTCTTGCTCTACAAAAAGGAAGATGTTGGAGATAGATCAGCAACATTGTGTGTAGATATTATCACTTAGCAGTAATCCCTGGAGTATAAATTAATGTGGTTTTAATGGATGCATCACCTGTTTATTTCAGGGAAAAATAGATAATAAAGAGAAAAATTTTCTCTTCTGCCATCCCTCCTTCCTACCACTATTTCTTTATTTAACTCCTAGCCTTCTCGTCACTTGTTTTCAGTGCTCATAGCTCTCTTTTTCCCAGCTCATTCCACTCTGTTTTTATGCATATAGTATTCAACATTTTAAACACCCTCCTTCTCTCAAAATCTCATCCCTGTCTACAGATATTTATCTAGACCCAGTGCAGTATTACTTCCACTGCTATCACATACATGCATAAATATATCACTTCAGTCACTCTTAAGTTGCCCTCTCTTGATTCTGTGACGAATGCAGTCCTCGCAGCTCTCCACAGAGTAACAGTTTCCATCAGAATTTTTAAAAACATTACGGGAAGGCCCACCTTCCCTCACCAGCATGAAGCTCCAAGCCACCGTGAAATATGGGGAACATGAAGATTTCCAAGCTTTGGAAAGTTTGACTCTGTGCAGTTGTTCCCCTCACAAGCAGTTCCCTTACTAAGGCCCAACCTTATAAAATCAGTGTGCTTTACACAGCACAACAAACATGGGGCAATTCATTTGTCCTGTGTAATGTGAACAGACTGTCCTTGTGCTTCTCTTCCAGCCTGTGCAAGCAAACCTTGGGAACAATGTGGCTGCCATTTGAAAAAAGATATTGCCTCATTTGCACTTCAGCTTTCATCTGGAAAAAAAAATACAGATACAACCTAAGAAACAAGTTATTGAGTGTACACATTGCTCTGAAATAAGGAAATCTTTCTAAGCCTATTAGGCCTATCTGAAAAAGAATACATTTTATTCATACTTCGTGAGCAGAGAGAAGAATGTCTCATGTTTGTAAAATCAAAAGTTGATCCTCTCTCTCCCTCCCTGATTTGTCTTACTGCTGATGCAAAGGTTCTCTTTTAGCAAGCATTTGGCCTTTCAGCTGACCAACAGACATCAGGAACACATGAACATTGTGACACTTATGCCTATGACAATTTTTCTTTACAGACACAGAGGTGGAGACTGTCACCAACCCCTTAATGATCAGCACAGTCATTCATCCTGTGTACTGAATGAGACAGGATGGGAAAAGAGACAGAATTTGAGAAAGTCCACACTTATTATTTCCGTGGCCCTATTCTTTGAACCATCGCCAGGAAGCAACAGACTGAGAAAAAGAGAGGGGTTTCACCTCTCCCACTCTGTTCTGGATCAAATCATAAAGCTCCTTCATTTACTCAGGTCACCTATTCTGAAGCGTTACCACAGATCTTTGCCTTCCAACTCTTCTGAGGTCCTTTGAAGAATCCCTTTCTACAATAAATACTTCTCCTAAAGTATGTGTGGCTGGTAAGGTCTGCTTTATATAGGAGGAAAAATGAATTAAAATTCTGAGGGCTGCTCTGCCACTTGTATTTGTTTCAGTCTGTGCTCATGCTATGCTCCAAAGAAACTGATAAAAGCAAAAGAGCAAGTACATTCTGTACTGTTATTCTGTCAAAACTGCATTAGAGATGAGAAATAAATCTCAAGGTGCATTACTTTGTTAAGCATGAAAAGAAAATAATCTCTTTCTAAAGTCCAGTTACTCTCTCATTTCTAAAGCAGCTTCGCATTGTAGAATTGCCCTATTTTTAAGTCACCAGTACAAGAAGCTTCAGTTTTGTGCTGGGAAGAGGTTTGTTTTTTTTCTCTCTAGGATGATCACTACATGCAGTGCAGCATCCTGTGACTCACAGGGGATTTAGGATTTTAGGAGTTTATCAATTCTGTGCAACGTCCTGTTAAGACACATAAACAAAACAACAACAAAAAGACCCCCAACAACAAAAGCCCAATCCCAACTCCCATCCCGCCCCCCATTCCTCCAGCAGCCAGGAAAAATAAAAGCCAGCAACATTCATATTTGATACAAGAACCATCAGCCTACTACAGGAAGGCTCATTTGAAAATGTGCCAGGGAATCTTGGCACCTCTGTCCTTCAGAACAACACAGCTGGAAAGTGGCAAGAAGACCATAGATACATAGATAGATAGACAGACAGATGGATAGATGACAGTTAAAGCTGTGGTCAAGCAAGGGTCTGGCATTTTTCAGAAGCACTAAAATTTTTCTATTATTCATATCTTCTGATTCATTTCTGTCAGTTACATTATCAACTCTCTGCTAGTGCATAATATATCACTTTAAGAAGGAAAAACAGGTATTTAGAGATCAAGCATGGAGCTTTAAGGTAGAACTGTACACTGAGTTCACCAGATGAAAACAATGCATCTTGCAGAGGGCAAAGAACCACCATCACCTTTGTTTCCTGGTAAATAGCCTACAAACAACATACTCTTTTCCCCATGCTAAGCAAGCATTTCAGAGAAGTGAAAAGGAGGCAGCAAAATGTTTTCACATCCTTTTTTGCAGTCCTCAGTTCTCACTTCTGTTGTACTCCCAGGTTTTCTATCATCTCTTGCACACTACAAAGCTCATCCATTCATCTTATCCCCCAGTAGAATAAGCCAGATTCTATGTCCCTGAAATCAAAGTCTCGCTGTCTCCTTTACGAGGAGAGTGGACTCTGTTTCCTAAAAAGCATTTACACAATCTCACTAGAGGTTGCTCCTGTGGGTGGCTGTGGTCTCCCTGATCTCAACCATAATTACCAATCATCCCTAGGATTGTGAAAATACACTCGGAGCTGGACCATCTGATTGAATAGACAGAAAAGTCACTCCATCAAAAAGTAAATATAACAGACTTCAGTTTGGCTGATGCAGCTCTGCACACGGTCACCTTGCCATTTGATCTGACACAAGGGAGAGGGCCGCAAGAGCAGGATGAGCCTTCTGGAGTCAGGTGTGTGTGGATCACACACATCATGAAACCACAGGCTAAAAAAATAATTTGAATGCAGGTGGAAGGCTAGCAAAACTGAAAACATTAGAGCATCTTGTTTTTTAACACAGAGAGCAAGAACATTAAATATATGCTCACACACAGATTTTGATTTCTCTCAGTTGCTGAGTCTGCATGCTGGAGAGCTGTAAAGAAGTTAAGAAAATAGCACTGGGATGGGGGGGCAGGACAGGGAAGGACAGACAAACCCAAACCAGTCTACACTCTGCAGTTTGGAAGTAAAAATAAACTATCTGATCTCTTCTGAATCACAGAAAGAGTGGAGAGAGCAGCAGTATGGTTTTTTTCTCAGCATTCGTTGAAGAGTTGACTAGAACAGACCAGTGCACAGCAGCAAACAGGCATAACTGGTGAAAGGCAATGCAACCTCCAGCAAAACACTGTTAAGGCTTCTCTGAGTAAAATATCCTTTTTAAGTAGGCAAAGGGATACAGACCTTAGAAGCTGAACAGTGAGAACCCTTCTAAACACAGAGAACAAACCACAAAGCAGTAGGGCTGGAGCAGGAAGAAGGTGACTGCCTACCTCAGCAGCTGCTCAGCTAAGACTATAGCCAGTGTATCCTTCAAAGGCAGCAATCCTCCTTACTATGCATTGCTCAGTTTTAAGTATTTTAATCACTTACTATACTTAAAATCTTATAGGCAAAACCAAAACACACCTTATATGTAAAGTCAAAATTTTCTCTGTTAGTGCAACTGAAATCCTAGGAGTCTAATCAAAGAATTTATTAGTCCATATTTATTACAGAAAAAGGAAAAAATACTACTCCACAGAAAAAAAGTCTTGAGACTTGCAAATTAAATTTGTTATGCCCACAGTTGCTAGTATCTACTCCTTTCCCCACTGTTATGCTCACCCTAACTCTGTTCCTCTGAGTCCTAATGTGGCTTCATCGTGGCTATGGGAGATGTACATCTAGTTGTACACATGCTGGGTCTTTCACTGGGAGGAAAGAGATGTTGGTGGTTTCTTTTTCATCACTGCAGGATCCGATTGGGGTAATTTCTATATATTTCCTAACATACTTCTACAGACGCTGCTTGCCAGACGGAGCAATGGCGGGAGCACGCTGCCACTCAGGTGTTGAGCTGCAGGGTGTGCCGTGCTCTTATGCCAATGTCTGATGGCAGCAGTGAGCTTGCCTGTGGGAGGTGTGCCCAAGTAAAGGATCTCCTCCGCATAGTGGTGGAGCTCAGGGAGGAGGTAAAGTAGGCTGAGAACGATCAGGGAGTGTGAGGAGGAGATAGACCACTGGAGCTGTACCCTCCCTTCCCTGAGACAGGCCCAATGGGTAGAAGAAGCTCATGAGAGCGAGGCAAAGGGCTCCCTAGTCTCTCTGCACCACGCTGACCATAGCAAATGAGATGACATAGAGGATAGGGACCAACAAGAATGGAAACAAGTCTCTTCCCCACGCAACAGGCGTGGCAGGCGTGCCCTCCCCCCAGTAACTGCTCCACCTGCCCAGGTGCCCTTGCAAAACAGGGCCTGTTGTTGTTCTGCAAGGGGAACAGAGCAAAGAGCTAGAAGACAACTCACCTAGCTCGGAGGCACCGCCAAGGTTCAATCAGAGGAAGTCACGCACAAAAACATCTTCAAATAAGAAAGACAGACAGGTCTTATCATAGGGGACTCCCTTCTGAAGGGAGTGGAAGGTCGTATTTGTAGACGAGACCCACTCCTCAGGGAAATCACAGAATCTCAGGAGTTGGAAGGGACCTCCAAAGCTCATCCAGTCCAACCCCCCTGCCAGAGCAGGATCACCAGACCAGGTCACACAGGAACGCATCCAGGTTGGTTTTGAATGTCTGCAGAGAAGGAGACTCCACAACCTCTCTGGGCAGACTGTGCCAGTGTTCTGTAACCCTTACAGTAAAAAAGTTTTTCCTCATGATCACATGGAACCTCCTATGCTCCAGCTTGCACCCATTGCCCCTTGTCCTGTCATTGGACATCAGAGAGAAGAGCCTGGCTCCTTCCTCCTGACACCCTTTACAAATTTATAAACGTGAATGAGGTCACCCCTCAGTCTCCTCTTCTCCAAGCTAAAGAGACCCAGCTCCCTCAGCCGCTCCTCATAAGGGAGATGCTCCACTCAAAAAAAATCTGCGGCCTCCCAGGAGCCAGGATTAAGGACACTCAGAAAAAACTCCCTACCCTAGTTAAACCC
>NW_010188758.1:0-8425 GCF_000695765.1 Mesitornis unicolor
GCAGTACTGCATCCAGTTTTGGGGCCCCCAACCTAAGAAGGACATCAAGCTGTTGGAGAGGGTCCAGAGGAGGGCCACAAAGATGATCAGAGGGCTGGAGTGCCTCCCCTATGAGGACTGACTGAGAAAGCTGGGGCTGTTCAGCCTGGAGAAGAGAAAGCTGTGGGGAGACCTTACTGCAGTCTTCCAGTTCCTGAAGGGATCCTACAGGAAAGCTTGGGAGGGACTTTTTACAAGGGCAGGTAAGAATAGAATTGGGATAGAATGAGGGGGATAGAAAGAGGGGGAATGACTTTAAACTGGAAGAGGCTAGATTTAGAGTAGATATTAGGAAGAAATTCTTTACTGTGAGGGTGGTGAGACACTGGCACAGGTTGCCCAGGAAAGTTGGGGATGCCCCCTCCTTGGAAGTGCTCAAGGCCAGGTTGGACAGGGGTTTGAGCAGCCTGGGCTGGTGAGAGGTGTCCCTGCCCATGGCAGGGGAGGTGGACTGGATGAGCTTTAAGGGCCCTTCCAACCCCAACAGAAATACTACAACTTTTTTCCTTCACTTCCTCTTTATTTAAGTTACATCATCTAATAATAATTAGTACTTATAAAAAAATCTATCTTACTCTTCAACAGGCAGGGATAAAATACTTGAATGTCAGTTGGGTTCACTCACTGAAGAGTAAAAGTTCAGCAAGAACTTTGGCTTATCACTTTCAGATGGTGCCTTCTTCAAGACATAAAGCAAGTCTTTTATAAGTATTATCCCTAGTTACCTCCAGGCAAGCAGAGGTACTACATCTCTTAGGAATATAATATGTAGTACATTGATGAAGACATAGGGGTTTATTCAATGCAGCACCTTGCAGAACTTGAAGCCTCTAGTACTCACTTGACAAAGGGCAGGTAGGCTAAAACTTAAGTAATGGAGAGGTAAGGCATGAGGAATGATGTTTCCCATTATTCTAGTTTTAAGGGCACCGAGAAAAGGAGAGACAGAAAAAAAGATGAATGGTAGGACAATAGTGCATTTTCACGCCCATCTTTTCCGCTCCTTGAATATTGATTTTCTGGCTGCTCACTGAATATGATTCCTGCCTGAACTTTTATTTTTACTAGCCCAGTCTTACAGTGACTTTCCTGCAGATGAGGCAGTCACAAGCTCTTTTTAACAGAATACACCCAGAGTCTGCAGTCATTGCAGCTGTAGGAGAGATGAGCTTCAAAGTTTCCTGCAGTGTCATGGAGGTGTGAAAACAAGAGGGAAAGAAGGGGCTTCATATGTAGATTTGTTTGACCAATCAAAAGAAAAGTGTGCTGTCCTGGAAATATTTAAAGATGAACAGCTTCAGGTAAAATAAGCTATAAATAAACATATTGGACTACGCTACATCATAACTTCTCCTAGGTATTTTATTTATGCTAAAACACTTTATTTGCTTCCTTTTCATTTTCCTTTACTAGTTTCTCATCTGTTTATACTTGCATGAAATGCAAGTGAAACAAAACACATAAATCAATAGACCTAATTATAAAAGACAAGAGTAGGTTGTACTTATTTCCACTGTTGGAGCCTAAGACTTTCAAGTCTGACATGTTTTCTGAAGACTTATTTGTTCACATGTTCTATAAAATGTAGAATTGCCTCTGAGATATTCAAGGCAAAAAAGATGCCAATAAATTATTGTGTTTCTGAGCTTTTTTCCAATGACTACAAATATAGTATAAGTTAAACTAAGTGAGGAAAAAGGAACTGAACAAACCCCAAATTTGTATTGTTACTACCAAAAAAAATTAGCTTTTTTTGCGTTTATGCTTAGGTACCAGAAAAACTTGAAAAACTTATATCTGAAAGACAAGGGAAATAAAGGACAATGTCATTTAAAGTAATAAAGTATAATAATCCCAATATGTCACTTTCCAAATTCTTCTCTGTATTCTTCATAGTAGTATGTCTTTTCCTACTTATTTCTTTAACCAAATCAGTACTTTATTACATGATGTTTGAACTGCAGCTTTCCTGGTGAGAATAAACTGTCTCCAAGCCATGGTTGATATATATGTATTTTGTCTCAGAGACTGAGATCTTGTATCAGATCTATATGATGGGTAATTCTGTGGATAATTCTGTTGTCTGAATGACATTCTTTGTCTTGGATTATTAAAGATGTTAAAACTTTCTTTCTTTTTTCCTTAGAATCTGTTATAAAGAAATAATTTACTTATTTTTTCAAAGCCGGTTAAATTTCTCACTCATCTTCTTTGAGACTGACTATGATGCTGACATATGTTTGATAAAGAAATACTTCCTATCTCTTTCTTTAAGAGGAACACTATACTTCTCATGCTCTTTTTGGATCTAGTAAAATTGGAGTTCTTTGAAGGCAAAATTGGCTGACTTTAAAGTACTTAGGAAGATGAAAGAGAAATGTTCAGCAGAATGCTAGAGATGTATGCATCTTGTGGTATACAATCTTGTGGTAGGATCCAAGTCTGTGTATACCATCTTGTGGTAGGATCCAAGTCTGCTAACCACATATTCCTACCTATTCTACTGAAAATCTGTTTTCAACACAAATTATATGTTGTGGGAATTATGTACTCTCTGGAACATCTGGGTTTGCTGTCGAAAACAGCATGATACTTCGCATAACCAGACTGATTACACCAAAACCGAATCAGACCTGAGAGGAACTGTGACTCCCGGGTGTGTGTGAAATTGCTCTTTGAACTTCTGTTGTCATCTTGTCTTAGGAATTTAATAACTCCCCCACATCACATGGCTATAGTATTGCTATCCAAATCAAATTAAATAATAAATTTCAGTACTGAAGTTATTTTTCACAAAGAAAAACAGAACACTCAAAAGCGGTATTTCTTTGTGTGTGTGTGTGAATGTCTTTTTCTTTGTGATTCGCCTTTCCACCTAATGGAGCAAATTTACTTTTCTCCGTAAATGGTAAAATCAGAAGTAAGATACATCTTGTAGACCGGGGATTAATATTCGAAATATCTGTCTCCTGGTTTTGTGCTATAGAAAATCAAGTAATTGATACCATGTCTGTCAAGAAAGATTATAATAGCTTGAAATTCAAGTGGAAAAAAAATTTAACGATATTCCCCTAAAAATTCATGGGGAGACAGTTTTCATGTATTTGTGCCTGGTAATTTTAGTTTTGAAAAATTTCATATCAGATCTTAGTGAGTTTGAACTATACCTGTTGCACTTGGGCATTAAAAAGATAGGTACATAAAATCCCTTTTCATCTCTGAAGATCTCTACAGTATACCTAAACACCTGAGCCTAACTTCGGATGCCCTTGCTTTTCTGCATTTAAGTTACACTCCTGATACTATTTGACTACACAGTACTTTTTTCGTTTCAGTATGTGAATATGTTCTTTGTTGTTTTTCTCCTAGAGTCAGAAAACAAGACTATAAATCCCAGTGGTGGAACTTGAAAAATTGGGTTTGTGTGGTTCAGATCTTTTGAAAATTCTATAAAGCAGCATGAGACATTGTTCTATTTAGTTTCTAGCTATTGATCCAGCTGAATGCTTGTTTGGAGATTGCCTTTGCAGCTTTATTTGAACAGAAGAAATACTTTTCTCTTTAGAAATAGAGTGTGTGGAGATTTCACTTACAAGTGACACATTTCATGTATACAGATTTCTCATGCTGAGGGCAATAAAATAGTTTTGCCCTTGAAGCTGAGCATTATACCTCAAACTTGCACAGCTTATATGCGTGTTAATTACAAAAAGGATGGCAAACAGCTCACAACTGGGATGATGAATGCCTTGACTACCAGAGGAAAATGGTTCTGATTAAAGATAAGTCAACCAGGCTACCCTGTTTCTATATCAGGTTCCCTGTGATAAAGCCAATGTTGGGAAAAATTCAGAACTGAAAGGCTCAGATCCTGGGCCCAGGGAAACCCGAGCATACCGTAAAGATGGAGAAACCTTTCATTGTAGGAGGTGATATGAGTTGGCCTAATTGCATGGTAGCTACACTACTGACATAAAAGCCATATAGATGTTCTTACCCAAAGAGCTTTAGCTGTGCTTGCACCTGAAATGTAAGAGGTATTTCAGAAATAATTATGAATGCTAATTACATCTCCTTACACCAAGTTTCTCTTTATTTTTACTTTCAAGGTAAGGCAAATAATCTTATGTTCCTATTTCTCTTTCTTTCTGCTTCAGTATTATGTTTTGCAAGGCACATACAGTTCATTTATCTTTATATGTGAATGTGTTTTATAAATATATACAATGAACTTCTGTTAACTAAAAACTGTGATACAAGAGCACAGAAAGCACTATAGTAAATCTCTTCTATAAAACATACTCAGGAATTCAGTTAGTTGCTATTCATTTCAAAATTCAAACAGAGTTAGACTAGGGACAGGCAGTTAAAGTGTACATCCAAAATGCTACTCTCTTAGTTGAATATAGTTACTCATTCTTGCTTTGTGTAAGATCTTAGATGTTTAGGTCTCAGGAAGAGTAAATAAGTAATCATTGCACTTAAAATTATCTGTATGAAAGGTTCCCAGGACACTGACTTCAGTCTCCTGTGTTTGTAAATTCTTCCATGGTATTTGACCTGTGTATGAACCTGAAGGCATTTGAAAGGTAACCTGTTCAGTTCCCCAGTAACTGTACCTCTGTAAATGTTTATTTCTGACATGTAGGGCAGAAAATGGGTGGGCTTGTTTCATTTAGACAAATCTAAATGTGCCTCATACTGTCTCATGATGCTCAGACATACCAATAATAATGTCATTTCGTGAGGAATTTCGCCATGGGGATTTATGTTTCATTTCTTCTGTTGTTAATTGTGAGATCATACATGCACAGGATCTGAAGATCCATGTCATTTCAGTCTTCTCATCTGGACACTTTAACCTTGCATTAGCTTAATCCTTTGGTTTTGGGGGGGTTTATTGGTCACTAAGGTGTCTTTGGGTGGATGAAAATTTTTGGCATTTAGTGACTTTTCTGTTGGCCAGTGCTTGGCTGAATTAATGTCTAATTTCTAGCCTTCACTGGTACTTTCAGGGTTATCTGATGTACAGAATTACATTTAATTACAAGCGTGATAAAAATACAATATTGACTTAGTGTTTCATACAGTCTTATAGTCTTATAAAATGGTATTGATCCATCTTTATTTCTGAAGGTCAGCATAAAGCTTACGAAGAGAGGTATATGAGGTTGGAGAAAATTATGCAGTAGTTGCTCATTAAAGTATTAAAATGTGACCTGCTGTTGCAGGAGTTTTCAACAAATCTTTTAATATCCTCATCAGTCTCAAGCTGCATACATACGATCTAAGTTTTGGCTAATAAAAACTAATATAATGTTGCATAATCTAATTAATATAATTTGGATACTTTGCACTGTATTAATTCTTTCTTTGGAACAGCTCAACATGCCTTATTATACCTTTCCTTCAAAGTATGGAGTTATTTTATGAAGTAGTACATCATCATTTTATGTTCCATTACAAACTAGGGAATGGAAAACATCTGATTTGAAGTGTCTCTTTTTCTACTGGTAGTACTGGGTTCTTCTATAGTGTTGATGTCCTTTGAAATGCATAACTTGTGTATTTAGTCTCTTCAGAGAGGTAAATATAAATAGACATCTCAAAAAGGAAAGTAAGTGAGAATTTGACAATATTGCATTGAAAGTAAATCTGGAAATGGAACCCACAGCTGTGAATTTACCAGATAAATAAATTTGGGGGATTTAATTTGAAGCAGGCTTTGTAGACTGTTTCTGTCCTTTTATTTAGGACAGATACAGTTGTGCTTGTATGTAAGGTTGCTTTCCTGAACAAAAGTCTCTGTGATGTGCTCACTGAGTGTACAAAAAGTACAAAAAGTAGAAGAATAGGGATAGCTGAATGGTGCATCTATGCTGGTATTTTAGTTCAGACTGGGAATCTGCTTTTGAAGTGAATCCTGGTCATCCCCATTTATGGCAATTTGGTACTGTCATGACCTACTTTCTGTCAGATTAAGGGAAGATATACTCTAGGAGCATGCCTAATGCACTCCAGGTTTGGCACTTTTTTTTTTTAATATGCTGAGGACTGTGAATCATTTAAACCAGCTCCGTATTCCTTTTTTTACTTATTTTAATGTGGAAAGTTCTTCTAATGTGTGTAACGTTATAATGTATGGTTGAGATTCCCAAGATGGAAAAAATATTTACCAAAAAAAATGTATGCTTACAATGATTTACCTTCATTACAAGTTAACAAATGTATTTGATTCAATTTGTTAGCTGATGATAATGCTGTTACATATATCTACTATCTCTAAAAAAATATTTACAGTTTTGAGGGGATATTTGTACAGGTTTAGTTTTTAGTGTTAATTTCTTCTATATAAATTCCCTATTACAAATAATAGAAATCTGATAGTCAATATAACAGGCCAAAAAAAAAGTGAAAACATTTCAAAGTCTCCAGCATCAATATGGATTTATTTATTTATTTTTGTTGTCGTTCTGAAAAAGTATCTTGTCAATACAAGATACTTTTTCAGAAAGACAACAAAAACCCCAGGAAGAATAAAAGACTAGATAATTTTTTTTAATCCCTAGTCAGCAAGCAATAGCAATAATAAGTAAAATCCTCTGTGAGAGCTCCAATTGCTGTTACAAACTGTATTACATTACTTATTTTGCGAAGAAGGGAGTAGCATACAGCAAATTGGGAATGGCATGCAGCAGAAGTCAGCCTATGAAAGAAAATGTAAAAACTGTTAGATATCAGAGGGTACTTTTGGAACTGCATAATTTTATCATCATAGAAATGTATATATTTGGCTGTACATTTAATCATTTTCAAGGGAAGGAATAGAGATCTTGCCTTCAGACTAACACTGTGAGTTGCAAGAAGTATCAACCTAACTCTTGCTTCCATTTAGTATGTACAGGTCTTATGCTTACTGCTGTGACACCACACTTTAATATTACCACTAGATATTTTTGTAGGATTATGGAAGTTGTGCTACCTGTGTATGTTATCTCTGTAAGTCAATAACAGCACAACTTTCTGTTTTATTTGCTTATTTCTGTGTAGTCATCCTCCTATACCTTAGTAACAGTTTGGTTGCTTTTCCTTTAAAGGAATTTTCAGTTGTACAGAAGTGCTGTATTTTTATATTTCTTTTTATTTTGGTCAATATGGCATCAGGATTCATAATTTTATAGATAGAAATAGAATTATTGCTGGAAAAGACAATATCAAATATGTATCAGAAATATATTTTATTAGATACCAAAACGATAAATACCTTTCCTATAACTCATGGATGAAAGATTTGATTATGTATTGTATGCTACTCTACTATTTGTACATAATATTTCTGACTTTCTTTTTCTTCTTGAACTGCTTTTTAGACTGTCCAAATGTAGTTTAAGTTAACCTTGTGGCTTCATTTCTAAGTTATTATTTCCATACTTCTAATACAATAATTTTCAACAAAATTTTCTCATCACTATGGGGTATGAATGGTAGATAGAGAGTGTAGTTCAATAAACTGAAGCTCAACTTTTACATTACAGAATTCTGTCACTTTTTGAAAGGAGCTACATAATTTATAGGCATAAATTGTGAAGTATATAAAAATTTAACATTTGAAAACAGGTTTATTCTGGTTCTGAAGATTGAAAACAGTATTCTTCTTTCAGATGAGTCTTTTAATACATAAAAATTCAATTTCCTTTTTTAGATCTATGACTATTTACCTCAATACAGGGGAAATAGAAAGTGTTCCCACAGAAAAGGAAAAATAACTCTTAAGAAATTTCTCAGATCACTGGAACTGAAGTATATAAGAAATGAATTGGATGCTTTGATTATCGACCTTCATGAAACCAGGGCTCTGCAGAACAAGAACTTTTTATGAAAGGAAGAATATAAGACTATCTCTGAAAGTTGCTAAATGTTTACAGCAGCAGTTGAAGTTAGTGGAATGCTATAATCTTTGACCCTTTGCAGGAGAAACCCTGTCTTTTGTCAGGTTAATCACAAGTTGGACTTGTTTATCAACCTTTGCTGGTCAAAGGTAGCATCAGCTGAAACCAGTGGCAGATCCTGGGTTGTAACATTTAGTTCAAAGTAGTACATTTAGTAAAAGTTCAGATTTGGTTTTTTTATAGTTTCTAACTCCTAGTTCCAGTCATAACTTTTAAACAACATGCATTTTTAAAACAGAATATCCTCCATAAATGGAGAGGGAAAGATTTTAGCAAACCCTTTGCTATAAACCTGTACAAAGTGTTCGATTACTTTTATAAGTGCAATTAAATAATGATGCATAATCAAGTGAGATAAGGAGCTGATAATTCTGTCCTACAAATTTCTCTGTCTTAAGCTTCCAATATTTATCTGAAAAAATAAAAATAAAAATAGT
>NW_010188759.1:0-3584 GCF_000695765.1 Mesitornis unicolor
TAGCAGGTCGCTAACCACCTCTTCATGGAGTCTATTGCTTTATATTCCATGCAACAGTGGTTTAAGAATGCCCTGAGCTGGTGGTTGCCTGCAGATCGTCATCTTCAGTTGACACCACTGAAACTTTTATCATTAATTTGTCTAATTTTTTTCTGAATCACCCAACATCCTGTGGCAATATTTTCATTATTAATTGGATTAAAAAAATTAAGTGTATTAAAATTTTCAGCCTGATGATATTATTGCACTTAATATTGAAGGAAAAATTATGAAAGCTTTCTTCCTAGTCTTTATTTCATTTTATAGCTGCAGTCACCTTCTTAGTAAGTTGAAAAACTCTTATTTGTCCTCTGTTCATAAGGATGTTTCTCATGTATTTGAAAAAGAGGTCGGTTAGTTTTAGTTCAGCAAGCTGCTCATCAGATAATTTGAACCTCACCTCCTAAGATTTTAAGTCTAATTTGTCAGTGTTTCTTCTTCTATGTTACTTTTTTAATACTGAAACAATTTATAATTTCTAATGGTGTCCCTCATTTTAGTAGCATGTTAGTTTGTTGTTAAACTCCACCAATTTTTGTGTTTGTTTCTTTACATTTTGTTAAATCTCAGTCAGAAATGCACATGAACCACTGATGTGTTAACTAAAAGCAGTCTAAGTTTCACTCTTTCAGCTGCTACTTTTAATGTCTTTGTAATTAGCATTCTCATTTTAATATAATTCTCTTTTCTGAAGGTAAACAATAATATGTGCATTTTTATATGGCTCCTTTCATTCGACTAAGATAATGAATTTTACACTCTATACTCACTGTGACAGAATGGTTCTTTAATAGCTACATCTACAACTGTGCCACTGCACTGCCAAGCATAAAATCAAGGATTACTTTTGGTTTTATAATTTTTTCTGAGTATTTTCTCCAAGTAAAAACTGGTTTTTGTTATTCAAAAACAGAGTCTCTGCACTATGCCTCTAAATGACCTTTATCTTGTGTACTTGGGTAAATGACCAACTTAAGGGACCAAGTTTACTATTGCTGTTCCTTTACAACTTTGCTAATACTCCTTGAATTTTTGTGGTCGTAACTACTACCTGAGTCGGATTACCAATTGTTTAATTCTCTGAATGTTTCCTATTTGGGCATGGAAGATCAACTTATTTAAACTGGATGGTGAACTTTGACAGTATTAACCTATTAGCTTTGATTAAATTATCCCTTTTTTTAGTATATACTATCCTGTAGAATTATATGAAAAAGAAGTGTTCATGTCAACTGATCTACAATGTATATGGAACTTCTCCTGTGAGGGGGAATTCCAGCCTGGATCACAGCATGCATAGTTACCTTGAAAGCCATCCTTCTGATGGTTCTCCAGACAGAGCTGCCTTCTGGCACTTACAGAACCTGGAAAGGGTAAGCCTAATGCTGTGCTTCACCACTCATTAAACTCAAAGATCACATTGAAAAAATCTGGACCTTCCTGGCTCATGGATGCCAGTTTTCAGGCACACCCATGCGTTTCTAAAATCTCACTTGTTTGCTAGACAAATTACCTCATTTGAGCTAATCATACATAACTTTCAATGTTTTTTAGGGTGCCAGACTGAACCTGAAGTTACCCAAATCTAAATCATTCTAAATGGCTCAAGAAGAGGATCGAGTGGTTCTCACTTAAATGAAGCTAGAACATGTAATCTCTAATTAATCTCTAATGTGGTAATTACAAGCAATTTTAGACAATGAGGCTTTTTTCTATTTGCATTTTAACATACAGAAAAAATGGAATGCAGTTCTATATATTGTTTGCAATTGCTCACAATATTTTTAATGATATCTCTATATATTTCAGCAGTATTTTTTATTATTATCATTTGGTTTACTTTTTTCACTCTTTCTTTTTGTGAGGTTCTGCATCACTCCTGGCTAGGCTAAAGCATGTTGCACACTTGGTTTCCAGACTCTGTTTTAAAATTATTTTATAGTTTCTGTTCCTCATTGACTAAGTTTTATTCATACTTTTGAAAAGCAGCAGCTGCCCAGTGTTGCAAAGGCCTAATTTCTAAGTGGAAGCGCGCAGGCTGAGCACTGGAATGCTGGCGTGGCTGGTTGGTGCTTCAGCCAGAATTCTTACTATTTACTGACAGCTGAGGTAACTACAAGAGGTCTTCCCATATTTCTCAGCGAAGAGAATTTAGCATGTATGTGCACATGTCTTCATTGATTCTCTTTTGAAAAAAAGAGAACTTATGTTGGGTCAGATGACAGCGTGCAGAGTACACAAACGTATTATTTATGAGTGGTGCTCAGGACTGCCTTTGGGAGACACACAGGAAAACATGTTCCAGATCCTTGGGAGCTTGCATGTCTAATAGCAGACCTGAGAAAACCAATGGGAGCTGCAAACAATAGATGGAGAAAAGAGAAAATAGATACATGTAGTTTTTAAGATCAAAGGTAAATCAGGTACTTTTTCATATGTCTCCTTCCTGCTAAGTAATCCACTCCAAACCAGTGGAATTTCCTCAGGACACAAAAAACCTCTGAACTACTTTCACAAGCATCTTGCCTTTTTTAGTCTCCAACTTACACCATGTCTAAGTTCTTGCATACTTGCCTTTCCCCACTCCCCACCCCGCCTTGGATTTCACATCCCATGACAAACTGTCCATGGCTCCCCAGTTCTCCCCAGGGCTAACATCCCATGAGTAAGATACCATTCTGAAGAATGTCCACATCTGATCTTAGAGAATTTGGATGTCTCAATTGCTCCTTCTATTCTAATATATGTTAAAAAAACCCAATGATTTCAATCGAAGAGTAACGAGGTTATGGCAATTTTTTGTCATGTAGAAGGTTCCATATGGCTGGTTCAAATTTTTTACTAATATTATTAATACTTATAATCATAACCTAACCTAAACTTGACCATTTCAATGGCAAAACTATATAGATGGTTGGTTAACCTTTAAAATGTGTGTATACATGGGCTAAATACAGTAGAATACAGAATTCTTAATATTGTTTTCATAGTAAATAGGAAATTATTTTGTAGAAAAATCTGTCTAATATTAACCCTAGTGATGAGTCTTCAAATGCCAGTGACCAATTGCATTGGGTTTTCTGTGAGGGGTTTTTGGTTGTGTCTTTGGTAATGGGAGGAGGGCTATGGAGATAGCCCTTTAAGAAGCTACCTGAAAAGCTCCCTCTTTGCCTTTGTCAGACCCACCTCTGACCAGGGCCAACCCAATCACCACCCCTGCAAATTCATATATTTAAGGGGGGTACAGGGCATGCCTCGCTCTCTCTCTGGCACAGGCCCTGACCAACATAGCCCCAGGAGTGGGTGGCGTGGCTTCAGCCCTTCCCAGCTGGGCTTGACTGGCCCCAACTGCAACTTAAGCTTAAGCCCCACTGCAGCTCTATCCCGATAAAAAGAGAGACGGGATCTCCATAACCATCAGAGGAGACCTGCAGCAGAGAAAGGAGTGGGACCCGAGGAGAACAACTTTGATGAACACCAAGGTCGGTTTGAAGGAAAGAAAGGAGAGGGAGGAGGAGGAGGAGGATGCAGACCCCAGGTTTCCC
>NW_010188759.1:3640-9305 GCF_000695765.1 Mesitornis unicolor
CGTAGGGTTTACGGGGAGGGCAGGGCCACATGAACAGGTGGCTGCCCCTGAAGAAGCCGTGGCTCCGGGCAGTGCGTGCTGAAGCAGTTCATGTGTGAGGGAAACTGCAGCTGTGGGCAGACCCATATTGGACTTTTGAGGACTTTTTCCCCTATGGAATATAGGCCACGTGGAAGCAGAGACTGGGCTGAGTCTTCCTACTCCTGAGAAGCATATGGCATGAAAACCGACTGCAACCCCCACTCCCATCCCCCTGCGCCTCAAGGCAAAGGGGGAGGGGGAAGGTGAAGAAACAGGGAACAAAAGCTGAGCCCAGGAAGAAGGGAGGGGTGAGGGGAAGGTGTTTTGACTTTAAGATCTGGTTTTATCTCCCATTGTTCTACTCTGATGTTGGTAACAAATTAAAATTGTTTTGTTTTTATTCCTTATGATGAGTCTGTCTTTTGCCTGTGACCTGTTTATGTGGTGAGAAGACTTCCCAGTCCTTATTTTGACTAGCCGTTTTTTGGGGTGTCGTGGTGCTCAGTTATGCACTGGGCCTAAACCATGAGACCAATCAGAAGGCTTATAACATCATGGAACCCCCATTAGTAAATTTGCAGCAAAAATGCAATGCCTCTTAAACTACACAGAGCATTTGAAATAAAAGGATACGTCCCTTAGTAGTTTATCCACAGCTGCAAAAATAGGCATTATACTCGAGAATTCAGCAAGAGATTTGTATTAAAGGTAACTAAATAATAACAACATCCAAAACCTGTTCTTCATCTTACCCCCAATTTTGTGCAACATAAATTGTTTATGTTTTTAAAATTTAGACCTCAACAAACCTTGTAGACACATTCCACAGAAAATAATTGCACAACACACAGCTGCCTCTGCTGTGTCTTCTGAGCAATACTGTGATGGAGAAAATGGCTAAGGTTTTGTTCTGACAGATTATCGATCATAGCCGTCTTTTAACTCACTTGACACTATGGATTTTTGCTGAGACCATTAAGGGACCAGCCTCAAGCCCTCTGTGTCCTGTATATACTGACAACATTCTCACATTTGAATTTATGTGCATGCCAATAATGGCCACAAGGAGTAAAAAAAATCTCAAAAAGCCATTTTTTGAAGCAGGTACTTCAAGCACCAGAAATTAAGGAAGGATAAAAAATGCTCATAAGTATGCAGATTTGTAGCTAGGCATTCAAACAGAGAACATGAGGTGAATGTCCAGAATGTACATAGTATTTCTAAACAGGTAACTTAAGATTCAGACCAAGTGAAAAAGAAAGCAGTGGTACTACTGCATCTTTTTATTTCATTGGAAAAGCTTTAATTTTCAAAATATGTTTTTTTATGGACAGAAGCAGTTTGCAGATGTGTCAGCACTAAAGTATTAGACAAGTGGGCTGTTAATCACCCTCTGTAAGGCTCAGGTCAGAAAAAGCAGAGAACCAGTTCTAATTTGTGTTCTTGTCCCACTGCCTCCTGCAATTCCTGCCGTGAAACAACACAGAAAGTCATTCGCTGCACCACAGGTCCCGCTACACATGAGGTTCTTAAAAACACTGGTACTCTGCCTGAAGTCTGAGCAGGTATATGAAATGAGGACTTCCTTCACATTTTCCTTCATTTTCTCATTCAAATGAGCTCATCATTTATACAAGATGACAGTTCAACACATAGTATTGTTCTATTGCATGAACCATAAGCTAAATTTTAGAAGCTGGAATACTTTTCATAAAATTTCCCGTCACTGAAATGCTCAGCATAACAGTAAAAATTTGGCAAGAAGCCCCTTTTTCAGTTTATACTCTTGTCAAATTTCCCATTCAAATAACTGCCAAATTCAAAATATTCCAGTTATTTATCACAGTAACATTCAAGAAAGCATTGACAGTTTCTTCAAGAGAGTAAAGCAATATCTGAGGCTTAGCTGAGGAGAGGCAGCTGTGGGATTCAGGTAGAAGGAAGCCAATATAAGATAATCACAGAATCTTAGGAGTTGGAAGGGACCTCGAAAGATCATCTAGTCCAACCCCACTGCCAGAGCAGGATCACCTAAACTAGGTTGCACAGGAACTCGTCCGGGTGGGTTTTGAATGTCTCCAGAGAAGGAGACTCCACAACCTCTCTGAGCAGCCTGTTCCAGTGCATAATATTTTTGTTGCTAGCCTATTTATTGCCTGCTAAAAAGCTATCAATACTTGTTTATTTCCAGAGAAAGAAGCAATCATTTAACATGTTGAAGACAGTCACTTTGCACTTTCAACTTCTGTGCAAGTACTCACAGGTAGCCAATTTTGCATTTCTTGAAAGCCTCAGTTCATCAAACTCAGTAGACTCTTGCTAGTAGAACTCTCAGAACAGTCTGTCTTTGTGAACATAAAGGGTTAAAATGAATGTAAATAACCCTCTCAGCAACTAGCCTATAGGAAACTCCTGATGATTCTTCTGAGACCTCATTTCTTCTTTCTTCAGTATTCTACCCTCCTCATCTAGAGAACCACAAAAGCATTTGATTATAATGTAGAAAGATCAAATATGATCAAAAGTAAGGGAAAGATATTCAGTTACAGGGAGGGGAGTTGTATCCTGAGCTGCATCAAGAGAAGCATGGTCAGCAGATGGAGAGGTGATTCTGCCCCTCTACTCTGCTGTGGAGAGACCTCAGTTGAAGTAGCTTGTCCAGCTCTAGAACTCTCAATACAAGAAGGACATGGAACTGTTGGAGCAAGTCTAGAGGAGAGCCACAAAGATGATCAAAGGGCCAGAGCACCTCTACAATAAAAAAAGGTTGATAGAGTTGGGGTTATTCAGCCTGGAGAAGAGAAGGCTGTGGGGAAACCTTATAGTGGGCTTCCAGTACCTGAACAGGGCCTACAGGAAAGCTGGGGAGGGACTATTTACAAGGGTGTGTAGCGATAGGACAAGGGGCAATGGTTTTAAGCTAGAGCAGGGTAGATTTAGATTAGGCATTAGGAAGTTCTTCACTATGACGATGGTAGATCACTGGAACAGGTTGCCCAGTCAAGTAGTGGAGGCCCCATCCCTGGAGAAATTAAAGGTCAGGTTTGATGGGATTCTGAGCAACCTGATATAGTTAAAGATGTCCCTGCTCACTGCAGAGATGGACTAGATGACCTTTAAAGGTTCCTTCCAATACATACCATTCTGTGATTCTATGAGTGAGTTAAATTCATTGTGCAGAAAGGTGAGTGGTAGGAGCACAGAAATAAAAATATATAGGAGGTTCAGAAGACATCGGAAGGGAAATGTGATCATGTACAAAAGCAGAGCAGAAACAATAAGGAAAAGGCCAGGACCAGAGGGGACTAGAAGCCTAGAAGCAGAGGGGACAAGGGAATCCTGTTGTATAGCACCTGTACGAGTTTGATATCTTCCTCCGGAAAGTCACCAAGCTGACACGTGAGGGGTTGCACAGTAAAGACCTCATGCTGGATCTCAGTTTGTGGAGTTGGAAAGCAACATAATTAAGTTCATCAGAAACCTTATTTGGTTATATGAGCATATTTGTTATGACTCAAGCTTCAAAAATAATATCTTGCATTTTCTGCACGATTTTTACCTTATTTAGTCTTCTGGGTTGGTTTTTATTTCTGTTGTTTTTTACTGTGGTATGTTTTATTTTTTTTGAAAAGTAAGTAGTATAAATTATTCTTTGTGTGTTTCTGTCATGTCCCCTCCCTCCTTTGAACACTTTATTCATTAACTGTCTATAATGAGATCTCAAAATTGACTAAAATTATTTGACATGAATTTGCTTAAACCTTTTTTTAAACCTACCCTGTTTACAGATTTTCTTGGAGATTTGCACACTGTTGTTGAAATTTGGTGAGTACTGAGAGATAATTTGGGTAAATTTTACTCTCTCGTGGTGTTATTAAATTAGTTATAGGCTTCAAAAGCAAGGAAATTTTATTGTATGTACAAGATGACAAGGCTAGTTGTGTAGGAGGTTCTTTTTAAAATGTGAATGTGCTAGTCTCACCCCACCAAAACTACAGAGTATTAGATAATTCTTTGTTAAATTATGCAACACAATTTCAAAATACAGACATTTGGGAATCAGTTCTCATATGCAAGATCTTAAGCAAATACTTGTGACATCATCCTGCAAAAGGAAATTCTGTAAAAATTATTTAAAATCCATATACTATATAAGGAAACTTTACCTGGGGGCATTCTTCTATCTTTTACTAAAAAATATGCTATATAAAAGTGGTGTTAAGGTGTATGTGGCCTTCACATACCGGAAGCTTTAAGAAGGTCCAAAGGAATTTAAAATTTCTAACTTTGGGGCCCTATTTTAATGCCACTTCCTTTAGCTTTTGCTCAGACTCCCAGGATTTGCAGGCTTTGAGAAAGAAAGCAGACTACCTACGTGTAAGAGATTGTAGATAAGGTGTAAGAGATTGTAGATAAGGCTGCAACTGTCTTCATTCTTTGCATTTTTTGTATTTCCTCCTAATGTGATTTGAATAAGCCAATTACATTGAAATAATGTCTGTCGTCATGCAAATAAGTTCATGACTGTGAAGCTCTGTCTTCTGTGGAAATGCATGGTGAGTAAAACTGGTCTGCCATTTGGTTGTACAAGGGGTCTGTGTGGGATGCTGGGGTCATGCTTTGTGTTCATTTCTGAGATTTCATTTGCACTACATTGGAGGCAGGTTTCAGGCAGATAGGACATTCAAAGAAAATAAAGAAAGCCTTTAAAAATACTGAAATGTTAAAAATATAGTATGAATATTGTTTTCTAGATGCAGGCTGCAAAAATGCAGTTTATAAGATTTTCTGAAAAAAAAAATGGATAGGAAAATATAACTTGGAGCTTGAGGAAAATATCCTCAAATGTCCATTGTGCACAGCTAAAAACTGATCAAAAGTGTTATTATAAGAAGTGTTTTATTTAGTTCTTAAATCAATCTTAGATCATATGCACAATTAAGCTTGATTCACGCTAACCGGGAACTCAAGAAAAAATTATTTATTTTTCTAAGTCATGGTACTCCTTGATCCTCTTTAAGTGCTAGTGACCTTAAGAAAGAATAGGTTTTCAGCTGCTGCCTCTTCACACACTGGTACTGACAGAAGTTTAACTGCCTGGCCTCTGCATGCTACACTTGCTTCAGTGCTCTGTAAGGATACCATATGAAGTCAAACAATTGGGATTTTTTCAGAAAACTATATCCTGGGCAAAATGCAACAACTCCTATTCTACTGAAGAAGTTCCTGCCACAATAAAGCTGTTGGGCTCTATGTGCAGGGTGATGCTTGTAATTGCCAAATTCCACAATTAGTCTGTAAACAATGGAGATGTGGGCTAAATGGAGAGACTTGCCCAATTTGCTGAGGTAAGGGTTGCTGGAAACAAACAGGAATAAATATAAATACCTTGGTATGTGAACACCTACAACAACAATTATCCACTCCCTCCCAAGTTTTAGCAGGTTGAGTTCCCACATTATAATGCTTTTAGTTTTGGGAGAAAGCCAGGGATCAAATTCTGTTCTAGAGAGGAAAGAAAAAGACCAAACCACTTACTGTCTGAGATGTTGCATCAAAAATGGTTCGCTGTCATTTTATCTAAATATAAACAGCCAAATCACACACACACAGAATCCCACACAGAATCGCTTGGTTGGAAAAG
>NW_010188760.1:0-224 GCF_000695765.1 Mesitornis unicolor
CAGAGATCAGAACTGTTCCCTTCCCTTTCCACCCACAGTCTGTATAAAACTGAGGAGGCCCGAGGCTTCGTGGGCTTTTCCTGGCTTCCCGGGCCACTTCCCGTCACCTCTCGGGACGGCTGGGCGTACCTCCACGTGCTCGGCAGCATTCACCACCATCTGCTCCCCGGCACCGCTGCAGTCCCTGGTGACGAGTCACAGCAGTCGCAGCAGCCACAAGCCCA
>NW_010188760.1:469-1881 GCF_000695765.1 Mesitornis unicolor
AATTTTGAGTAATTTTGGGGGCTTTTGGGGTGATTTGGGGGTGTACAGGGAGATCTAGGGGCATTTTAGGGGTGATTTTGGGGGTGTTCAGGTGGGTTTGGGGGTGATTTAGGGGTGTACAGGGGGGTTTGGAGGTATTTTAGGGTGTTTTGGGGGTGTACGGGAGGATTGGAGGTAGGTTGGGGTGATTGGGGGGTTTAGGTGTCTTCTGGGGGTGGTTTAGGGGTGCTCTTGGGGGTGTACAGGGGGTTTTTAGGGTATCTTGGGGTGTTTTAACATGATTTTGGGGGTGTACAGGGAGGTTTTGAGGTGATTTTGGAGTTATTTTGGAGTTATTTTGGCTCACCCAGGGTGTGCAGGGCGCTCAGCACCAGCTTCTGCATCCAGAGGGGTGCCCCCAGTGTGGCCTCAAGGACCAGGGCAGCTATGGCCCCTCCTCCTCCCCTGGGGGGACGGGGGAGAGGCAGAAACAGCATTTCTGTGAAACCACTCCAAAAACCCCCAATTTCACCCCAAAAACCCCAAAATTCACCCCCAAACCCTGAGTTTTACTCCAAAATCCCCCCCCCAAAACCCCCAATTCAGAGAAAAAATAGAGAAAAATCAGAGAAAAATAACAGATGGACATACAAAAAAAAAAACAAATGCAGCAAAAAAAAGACACCAGAAACTGAGACCAAACCAAACTTTATTATATCCTTATTATTTCAACTTTCTTTATTTTACATTAGAGCCCTAATAAGAACTACTGTAATGGTACTCAACCACAATCCTACAAAGTCTTTATTGCCTCTCTGATCAAACAATTGCTGTCATTGGGTACACACTCTTAACTCAAACTTTCTGTAAAACCACTCCAACTTTAGCAATTCAGCATTAACACCATTTGCAGATCTTCAGGCACAGATTCACAGAGGCTACAGTGAATCTTTCCCATGCCGCAGGCTCTCCGTGGCCGCTCCAGCGATGGCTGCACAGCCGTGACTTTTCCTCTTTGCAGCCACGTCCTCTCTGCAATTCCTCTTCCCCGTGAGGCGCTGGCTCTGCTCCTCTCGACGGACTCTTGACTTCCACACCTGCACACAAAAAACCAAACTGAAAGTTATCATTCTGTCACAAACTACAACACCCAACAGCATTCACAATCCTTCTCAGATAAAATACAATTAGGTCCACCCGCTCCACAATCACGTTCTCCTCAAGAGCAGCCATCCTGTCCAACACCCCACATGCTTCAACTGCAAGACCCGCTCTCGCCTTCCCTGAACCCTGGACTGAACAAACCTCTCTGCAATCACACAGCACCACAATATCCACAGGAGCGCTCCCTGGGAGCAGCGATCCCGGGGCCTCCAATGTCGCCATGCCTGCCAAAACCGCAGCCCGACCTCCATCCAAACGCTGGCGATGAT
>NW_010188761.1:0-8097 GCF_000695765.1 Mesitornis unicolor
TCCATCCACCTCGTTATATCCTCATATATATATATATCTCCTATACTTGTAGGTAGATGTATTTCTAGTGGATAAAACAAAGTAATTAAAATAGGGCCTAGGCTATGCATAGGTTCATTAGCAGCTTTAACATCTCAAAAAGAGATTTTGTACATTTATTTTTCCTATATTCATATCACAACTTTATAGATTATAGTTTCTAGCTTTTCCTTGTTTCTGATACAATCACGGATTACTACTGATTGGAATTCTTAATATTCAAATCAAGATAGGGCAGGGAGGGGGTCCCCAAGCAGCATAACTGGTTTCCATAATGAGTTTCATTAATCTCCTAAAGCAAACTTACTAAACACAATAGCGAATACATAAGATTACTAACATTACACTCCTAAGATTACTGATTTCCATAAAATTCAAACATAGAGGCTTTCAGTAGATATCTAAGTTTAAAATCAGCTTCTGGAACAATTCCACCCACCCCCATGCACTTGGAAGAAGGCAGCCCCTAAGCCAATGCAGTCTAAAATGTGGATTTTTTTTCTTTTTAAATTAATTTCTTATGGATATGAGGCCTGTGGGGATGGTTTTGCTTGTCCTGTTCTTTCTGTTCATAATTCTGAACCTGTGGCTGGTGTATAAGAAAAGAATGGTTGTGTGACTAAAGTAAAACCTATGGCTGTATTGGCTTTGTCCCTTGGTGAAGGAGTGCGTCTGTTCCTGCAGTGTAAAAGGTGTTCGAGTGTACCACGCCATCAGACCTGCTCTTGGTCTGATCACCAGCTGTGGGTTCTTATTTAGAAATACCTTCACCTGCTATTCCTTACTGTGTTCTTTTATTTTTTTCAAAGAAAGGGTGGATTTTTCGTGGATCTCTTTGTGAGAGTATCAAATCAGGTTGCGGTGAATATGTATAAGCAACTGGGCTACAGCGTGTACCGGACCGTGTTAGAGTACTACTCTGCCAGCAGCGGAGAGCCAGATGAAGACGCTTACGGTAAGTGCTTGTCCTGCCGCAGGGTGCGTGGGGAGACTCGCCTTGAGGGTTCCTGGCCTTGTTTGTACACTTATATTACCTTAACATGAAACGAATTCAGAAAGTTGTTGAAGGTCAGCTGTTGATGGGACTTTGGATACTCTAGGTGGCTTTTTCTACTGAAGATTACACCAGTCACAAAACTTAATCTTGCAGTTTACGTATTTTGTAGCATCTGTGGCAAATTAGACTACAAAACAAGAGTAACTTAGTAAGTACAAGGACATTTATCCTGTAGATAAGATGAAAATAAAATGCAGTTTCTGACGTAATTTTTCTAACTTGTTTAACTACAAATTTGCAAGTGTTAATGGTCAACAGTGGCAGAGAATTGGGTGGTATTTCCAATTTAAAGAGGAAGGAATGTGGAAATTGAAGTATGTTATTTTTGCTAACAAAACTGAAGTACCAGCGGCTTCTTCTTTCTAGACTTTTCCTTTAAATGTCCTCCCCAAAGTGTTACTTGGCCATGCTGCGTATCTTGGCTGTTCTTGCACAGTTCATTTGATGTGCAGGAGTACTACGAAACACAGGGGCTACGCACAGACATCTACCATTGCTGCAGCTGCCTTAGATAACACATTTGTCCCTTTCACCTGCCATTTCCTTTCCATTCAGTTGAGTTTCATGCAGTGTTACGTTCCAGTCAGTAACGCTGCTGCTGAACAGCATTAAGGACATCAGGCTGTTCAGAGGGTGACTGGGATGGTGAGAGGTCTTGAAGGCTGGGGTCACTTGGCTTGTTCAGCTTGGAGAAGGCCGAGGGGTGGCCCTGTCCCTGTCTCCACCTTCCTGAAGGAGGGCAGTGGAGGGGAGGTGCTGCTCTCCTCTCTGTTGGCTAGCACAGGGACAGGATGCAGTGGGGTCAGGGGAGCTCAGGTCAGACATCAGGAAAAAATTCCTCACTGAGGGGGTGGTTGGTCCCAGGGAAGTGGTTGTGGCACCGAACCCATCGGAGCTAAATTTGCACCTGGAGGCTGCTCTTGGGCCTTGGTTTCATGTTAGGTTGACCTGTGAGGAGCAGGGAAATGGACATGATGATCCGTACGAGTTCCTTCCAGCTCGAGATATTCTGTGGTTCTAGGAAATGTTCCTGATTAAAAATGGTCTTATTGTAATAGAGAATTCACATAATACGGCTTTGTGCAATGGCTGTCTTATTAGAATAGTTTTTTTTCTTTTGCCACAGATATGAGAAAAGCTCTTTCTAGAGATATGGAGAAGAAGTCAATTATACCTCTGCCTCATCCTGTGAGACCAGAAGACATTGAGTAACTGTAAGCTGTGATTCTCAACCAGTTGTTTAAGAGTCAGGTTCCTTCTTCCCATAGCCCCCAAAGAAGAGAGGGGGGCTGAAGATGAGAAATCTTAGGCTCAGTGTTTTTCCCCACGAAATACCAAAAATCAATATTGAGAAGCTTACTAATGCTGCTTCTATTGGTAATGCCTGCATATATTCCTGTACTTAACCTATTATTTTTCCTTTCAAATGTTGAAAATTCAGAGACTATTAAAATGGAATTACCTCCTGTATAGTGTTTTCTTGGTTTTCTTTCAAACTAAAAGTAATGGAAGTCAGTCATAGTAAAAACTCTTCAAATGCATTTATTCATGAACAATGAAAATACTGCACAATACCCAAGAAACGCAGCAGGGGAAGGCAGCGTATAAATAATTGCGTAGAAGAGAAACCTTTTTTGGTGGGGTGTGCACGTGTGTCAGTGGCATTTATTAAAGTACTGAGCTGCGGGTTGGGTAACGTCCCTTGTTTTGTGTCTATTTTGGGGTGAATAAGAAGGGGATGCATACACGACCTCAGGGAGGTCTGGGGGTGTGACGATGTCACCCAGACAGCTTTGGGGCACCCGAAAGTCATTGAGGGGGCAGTGATGATGCAGTGGAGGAGCAGGTGAGTGGGGAATGGGGGTGTTTTGGGGAGGTTCATAGGGGAGGACATGTTGTGGGTGTACAGCTGGGGAAGGGGAAAACAACCCCAACAATTTGGGGCTCCTGGGACAGTCCCATTGGCCTGGATTGGTGCTGTCACCAAACTCGGGAATAGAAAACCCTCCTAAGGCCAATGTAGCATTAAGAAGCAGGCATTCTTGGTTCGATGTCAGGTGTGAGGGGCGTTATTTGTTCCTTCCAAGCTTGCATGAGTGTGGTCAGTTTTTTATACACAGAAGTTCCAGGATTCTGGAATCATTCTGGAATCTAAGTTACAATGATTGGTTGCAATTTAAATATAATGTATTTAAATATTTGCTAATCATTCTCGAATCTACTGCGCTTGCATACAAGGAGTCTGCACGGGGTGTTTCGGTGGTCCCTGGTGGATCTGAAGAGGCACTCTTAATGTTTTTCGGCTTTTTAAACTTTATTAATTCCTTAATTTCCCTTATCAACCAGTGTCTCCTAGTCTATCTGCAGCACTTTAAAATGTACCAGGACATATCAGTGTGCCAGGCTGTTTCGGCTCCAAATACTAAGTTGGCTTCAATTATAGAGAAACCATCCTTGAGTGTATTCCTGCTTGAGCCCCCTTGTAACAGCGCAACTGGAAAGCAAGAAAAAAAGAAATCCCAAAACCACAGCCCTTTTCACACATCAAAACAGGAGCAGAAGTCAGAACTAATATGGTGGAAAAGCACTTGCACATGAGAAGGTACAGAATTGAGTGTCCTCGTGTTTTGTATCACATTGCTCTGTGTGTGAATTTGTATCACATCGTTTGTCTCCGTATCGGTTTTGTGAGGTATCGCCCTGTGTTTGAATCTGTCGCATTGCTGGGCTATGTCCTGCTTTCGTACTGCTGTGCTCTGCACTCGCAGCCACCGGTGCAGTGGCCATTGAGCAGCTTTGTGTTTTGTTTTTGCAGGTGACAGAGCAGCATGAGATGATTAAAGGAACCAGCATGACCAGGGAAGATCCAATCTGCCTGAATTAGTGCAAAAAAACCCGAAACAAACCAAACCCAACCCTTTTCATGCACAAAACCAGAAACAGGAGTCGGAAGTTATGTTGTAGAAAAGTGCTGAAAACCCCTCAGTATTTTTGGAAAAGCAAAATCCCCTTTATTACCGCAAAGCACCCTTTCCCCCTCGCTTTTAGGGAAAATGTGGTGTGAAACGCTGGCAGTTTGAGCAGCACCGCTTGGTGTTAACGCGTGGGTGTCAGCAAAGCCGGAGCGGATTTAAGCTCTGTCAGCCCAGTTAGTAGTGTTCGTCCGCGGCTGGGACGAAAAGGTCCGGGACAGAGACAACCGCCCCTCCTGCAAATGCTGCAGGGGTGAGAAGTCACGCTGCGCCCTAGGCGCCGCGCATGCGCAGTGCTGCGCTTTGCCGCCTATTGTTCCGAATGCGCGCATGCGCAGTGGCAGGACTCGCCGCGGTCCCTGCCGGTCCCCCCCTGGCGAACAAATGTCGGTACTGCAGCTCCTCCGCCGCGGTCCCGCAGTGCTCGTGCTGCCACCCGGTGGCCAAAGCGCGGTACTGCAGCTCTTTCGGAGCCATCGCTGCACGAGGAAGGGGAATTGCAGAGGACGCTGCCGCGAAGAGGGAAAGTTTCGTCTGCGCAGGCATCGCCTGAGCCGCTACTGAGAGCCCGCGGGGTGGAAAAGATTCACTGTAGCGCCTGTGAACCTGTGCCTGAAGATCTGCAAATCGTGTTTATGCTGAATTGCTAAACTTTTAAGTGGTTTTACAAAAAGTTTGCGTTAAGAGTGTGTAACAGCAATCGTTTGATCAGAGAGGCAATAAAGACTTTGTAGGATTGTGGTTGAGCACCATTAAAGTAGTCCTTATTAGGGCTCAGAAAAGGTGAGGTGTTTCTTGGATTGGATTATGGCATTGGATTGTTGCCTTTTGCTTTGCAATGGATTGGATTGCATGGAATTATTGCCTCTTGCTTTGAATTATTGCCTCCTGTTTGGCATTCCATTGCATTGTATTATTGCCTCGCAGATTAATCTGTTATTATATTGTATTATTGCCTCTTGGATGATTGGACTGGATTGGATTACTGCCTCTTGTTATGTGTTGTGTTGTATTGAATTATTGACTCTTGTATTATTGCCTATTGTTTTGTATTGCATTATTGCTTCTTGTATTATTGCCTCTCGCTTTGCTTTGTATTGTGTTGTATTATTACCTCCTTTATCAGTGCTTCTTGCTTTGCTTTTTGTTGTATTGTATTATTGCCTTTTGTGTTGCGTTATTTCCTCTTGCTTTGCATTGTGTTGTATTGAATTACTGCCTCTTCTATTAATGTATTGGATTTGATTGGAGTATTCTCTCTCGGATTATTGGATTGAATTACTTTTTCTTGGATTATTGCATGGTTGGGTTTTTGCCTCAGCATCCAGGTGACTTGTTTGAGATTGCTTTTTCCAGAGGTAGAGTGATGAGCTCTGTGCTAGCAGCAGTGGAGAGGCGGGGAGCTGAGCACTGTGAGAAGGAGGGTCAGCCCTTGTCTTTGGAGGGAAGATGTGACTGGTCGCTTTATGATTAGCCTCTAGGTTTTGGATGATCTTTTCTATTCTGCAGGTGCAAAGCGGTGAGCGAAGCAGGATATTGGTGCAGGAGGCAACTCGAGCAAGGTGAGCCGTGACTGGTGCTTTGAAGTATCAGTTTATTTTTCAGATGTCACATTGTGGGTGCAGTTGTGACCTTCCCTTGTGTGTGTTTTACAGGTGGGGCTCAAGCCTGACTCTGGTGACATGAAAGTGGCAGGGGCAAGGCAGGCAAGCAACTGAGGTAAAGGATTGAGAGATGGCAAGGGATGCAGGGTGGCTGTGGTTTTGGGCAGTATCTCAGCATGAGCCTTTTTCTTTTTGTTTTGCAGGTGCCACAAGCAGCTTTGGAGGAGTAGAAGCAGCCACATCCTGGTAACTGGTTGCAGAAAAGGTGAGGTGTTTGCTGGCTTGGATTATGTGAATGATCTATTGGATTGAATCGCATTCTATTGAGTTGGATTATTGCCTCTCAGTTTACTGGATTATTGGATTGTATTAGATTGGGTTGTGTAGGTGGATCGGATTATTGGATTGCATTGTATTTGTTTATTGCATAGGATAGGATTATTGGATATTTTGGTTTTTGATTGGTTTATTGCCTCTTGGATTAGCTCTCTGGATTTTTGCTTCTTGGAATATTGGATTTGACTAGATTCTTGGAGTGCATTCGATCATTGGACTTTTTTTGAATTGTATTGGATAGTTGGATTGGATGGAATTATTGGATTGGATTTTTGTATTGGATTATTGAATCTTGGATTATCAGATTTGATTGTATTTTTTTTGCATTATTTGAATAAATTGGATTAGATTATATTAAGAGTGTATAGGTGGATCGGATGGGATTATTGGATTTTACTGGATTACTGGATTGGAATGGTTTATTGGATTATTGAATATTGGATTATTAGTTTGGATTATTGCACTGTGGGATTGTATTGCATTGGATTATTGCTTCTGGATTATTGGATTGGATTTTTGGATTGCATTGTATAGGCTGACTGGATTGGAGTGTATTCATTTATCGGATAAGGTAGGATTACTGAATTGGATTTTTGGACTGGATTATTGAATCTAGGATTTATTGAACTGGATTGGATTATTGCCTCAGAGTTTTGGATTGGACTGCATTATAGGATTGCATTGCATTGTATTGGATAGTTGGACTGGGTTTTTAGATCCGATGATTAAATCTTGGCTTATTAGATTGAACTATACTGTATTGGATTATTGCCTCTTGGACTCATGTATTGTATTAGGTTTTTGCCTCTTTTTTTTTGGATTGCATTGGTTTGTTGCCTCTTGGATTTCTGAATCAGATTGGATCGATGTTACGAAAATGGGGAAATAAATCTGGTCTAGCAAGGCTGGCACCAAATATGTGACAGACGTAAGTCTGGGGGAACAAATAGTAATTGTTTATTTTCTAGTAAGGTTCATTTGGATTGCTGGTGATAAATTGAAAAGCTACTGGTACACTAAAGGTTGCATAACTAATATAATAACAACACCACACTGTAAAACTGTCACAGACACAAACACCACCACCACCACCACCAACAACAACTTGCCCCCTGTAAGCCCGGCAGCCTGGCAAATAAACAAGCCTATCAAACAGAAATACAGGGAGGCAAAACCAAGAATACACTCAGGGAAGCATAGAAATGAACCTGAGGAGAAATGTAAAATACACTCTGGAAGTATGCACTAGCGTTAGCTGAGGTAAATAATCTTACCTACAGGGTGTCCCAAGTGGGGGGGGGCGGGAGGATGAAGAAGGAGTGAATTTGTCAATCTGTCCCGTCGTCCTGACCTTCCAGGCAAGGGCTCCCATGTAAGTTACCTTGGCCAGCATTCCAACCAAGGGGGAAGGTTCTCATCACTCCACAGCTGGAGAAGTAACTCCCAATTTCTAGCATGAATCTTAGGGCTTTTAGTCCCTGATGTATGTGACAGCAGGCAGGAGTGTGTCTGAGTGGATTAGACCACCTGGGGTGTTTGTCCTTAGCAGTGTTTCCCTTTATCTGTAGTTATTTATGGGTGATGTTCCCTTCTTATGCTCTGTCTCTTGTATATCTTGGTATTGTCATGGTCCCTTGGAGCCAGACAGAAATCTTCCAGTTTACCTTTGTTTTACTTTTAGGCAATTCAATAGTGGTTTGATTGGGACTTGGGGCATATCAGTTGTTAGGGGATTTCAAGGCTCAACTCGGGTTTCGGTTCTTTGAATGATGCAGCACTGCCTTGTTTAGTTTCCTGCTTACCAGACAACTCAGGGCTGAGCTATCTACACAGCTCCCCATGGGTTGTCTCTGCAGAGACAGGGCCTCAAGGCAATCCAAAGCTGAGTTGGCTCCTGCAACCCCCCACAAGTCGCCTGGTGCACTGGACGTTACTGAAACCTGTTTAAACTATGAGTCAGACTGATCCTGACAATCTATGGATTTTGTTTATTGGACTGGACTGGAGTACTGGATTGCATTGTACTGGATCGGAATATTGCCTCTTGGATTATTGGTTTGGATCACAGAATCACAGAATGTGAGGAGTT
>NW_010188762.1:0-17035 GCF_000695765.1 Mesitornis unicolor
AGCCCTCTGGAAGTCCAGGGTGGCCGTTCTGGCATATCACTGGGCATACATGGGGGTGGGGAAGACTATAGACAATCTTATCACTTATGTTAATGTCACAAAGTCCGTTAATTCACACTTGCATGGGTAGAGGTAATGGCTCCTTTTGTTTGGGGGGGGAAGAATGGGGGACTGGGACCATGAGGTCTCCGCCTCATCTCACACTCCTCCAGGCATCCAGATAACACCAGATAACAATTTCTAGTGATGGTTGCCACCTCTCCCAGTGCTGAGTTTCATGCTTCCAGGCATGCAGCTACACAGTGTACATGACTTGGACTTTGTGACTAACTTTTGATCTCTCTCTCTGCAAACGCAACACGAGGTAACAGTGTGCTGCAGCTCGAAAGAAAGCAAACAGGATGCTGGGTTGCATTGAAAACTGCATCACCAGCACTAAGAAATCATAAGAAGTCATTATCCCTCTCTACTCAGCACAGGTCAGATCACACCTTAGGTACTGTGTCCAATTTTGGTCCCCACTATACAAAAAAGATGCAGTTGGAAGGGGTCCAGAGAAGGGCCACAAGGATGATCAGAGGACTGGAAGACCTGTCATATGAAAAAGCTGGGCCTGTTCAGCCTTGGGAAGAGAAGGTTTAGGGGGGTCCTTATCACCATGTGCCAGTACATAAAGGGTGGCTACCAAGAAGTTGGAGACTCCCTTTTCACAAGGAGTCACATGGAAAAGATGAGGGGTATTGGACACAAGTTGCTTATGGAGAGATTCCGATTGAACCAGAAGAAATGTTTTTACCATGAGATCAATCAGACATTGGAATAATCTCCCAGGGGAAGTGGTAAATTCCCCTATACTGGTCAGTTTTAAGAGTCAGCTTGACAGGGTGTTGACTCATCTCATTTAAATGATACTTTTACCTTGAGAGGTTGGACTAGATGATCCTTATGGTCCTTTCCAACCTGGTATTCTATGTTTCTATGATTCTTTGTCTGCTCCTACTGGCAAATGACTGGAGTTTTGCCATTGACTAAGACAGGAGTTAGTTTGTGCCCAAAATTTGGTTGATTATTATTGAAGATATTTTTTAACAGTTTAGTTCATGGGAGTCTGTCAGTTAACTTAATGTTTTTGTATTAAGTCTAAATTAACTTTAACTTAATTATAAACACCTGATGTTTATCTACCTAATTTAATGCTATAATACTTTTTTATTTATGAATAAGACCTCAAAAAATGCAAACAGTTCTGGTTAGGTAAACTTTTCAGTCAGTCAAATTTCAGCTTTTTATATTTTTCCCACTCATGGAAATGGTTCCTTATTTATACTAATAGAAGATGACATCTCACCAAGTACATATATCTCACAGTACCTTGACCTCTTTGCAAAATTGAAAAGACTGAACAAAATTTGACTAAACATCTGTGGGAACTGGCCTTCTCTGGTGCTACATGCTATATTTTATGATGACAGCTTTAATTATTCCTGAGATACAACCATCAAAAGTTGCCATTTTTCCTTGTGTACAAGAATAAGCCTTTCTACACTGCAACTCCCATCACAGTGTGCTAAGCACTCCAGCTGTGTTATAATGTCATATTTTTACCTGAACCTATATTTGGTTTCAAACAGGGTTAAGATTACCCATTAGCTGTGTTCTCATAAATGATTCCTACTTTTTATTGCAGAAATATAGCATCAAACAGTAAAATTCATACAGCATGAATATACAGATTGAGTAGTTAAAATACAGAAAGAACATGTTCAGGATTATAAATATGTATTTAGCATAAAATACTTCACTGACGTGCCCTGATTTCAGCATGACCGCTCTGAATATAAGACGAAGAAAAATTTAGATGTTAAGTTCAATGACCAGTCACTCAACAACAGCAGACAAAAAGCTTAATTGAAGTTTCATAGGGATGGAGTTACATGAGGAAAGAGCAGCAAAGTTTGAATTTCATGTCAAAGATTGTTTTTTGCAGTCCATAACTGTAATACGCTAGCTTGAGGCATGGTTAAGAAATCATGATCATACAATAAATTTCATTTTTTCTATAGTATTTACTGTAGTTCTTAGACTAAAATACCTTAATAATTAAGTGTGAATGTGTGGAAGCATCTGCCATGTGTAAGGATCATCCAGCTCATACTTCATACTTTTTAAACAGGTTTCAATAAAGTCTAGTTCACCAGGCAACTCACTCATGAAAAAGTAATTGTGTTATTTTTGTGAATTCTACTAAAACCAAATACTGAAATCTATAGACTGAGCTTACAAGTTCCCCTAAAGGAAAGGCATCCAGAGCTAAGATCACACAACTGGGAAATTATGGAAGTATCCCAGGGCACAATAAAATAGTTAGACCATGAAAAACTGGAGCACAAGGATTCTCCTTCCTTCTGGGGGCATTTACATTGGCTGTCCTGTACAGATACAGTATAAGCCTGGGGAGTAGCAGGAACTGATAACCCACAGGTCCTGGGACTACTCTAGTACATGTTGTCTCTTAAAATCTCTTTTTGCTACACTTGAGTTTCAGGTATTGATGAAAAGTAGACTGAGTTAAATGCCTGAGATTGCACAGTGGCATAAGGGTCATTCAGGCAAGGTGAAGCAAAATAACAAATAAGGAAGTATTGCCCAAGGCTTATGACAAAGGTGTCTTATTTGCTGGTCCCTCAAGAACAGAGCAGCATGAATATTACTAAGGAAGTTTTCAGGTGCACTAAAGCTACAATCAGGGTCATGGAAGCCATTCTCTAGCACAAGACAGTTTCATGGGAATGGTTTGCATAGGCAGAAGTGAAGGGAAATACACTGGGGTTTCATCAACTGTAACATAACTGTTGATGACTAAAGAAGAAAACAGCCTAAAGAGGTTTTGACTCTAAGAATTTATAAAGAAACACCCTAAAATCTAAATAAAATTGAACATTGTGTTTCATATTGAATGGTAATACATCCAATTCTTATGTGAAGCAAATTTTTCAAATTTATTTAGATTTTAGGGGTACTCTAAGTACTTTACAGCACTCTTAGAGTGGGCAAAATTATTGGTCTATAACGAACAAGACAGAACTCAATCAAAACAATATGAGAAGAAAAACACAACAAAAAACTTATTTTTATTCTGTACCTAATCTCATACTCAGAAATATGTTGTTTCTACACAGCAAATATTTTCACACATTCTAAGAGTATTTAATCATTTGATATCCAATGATAGGACAAGGGCCAGTGGGAGCAAGCTGTAGCATAAGAGGTTCAATCTGAACATGAGGAAAAACTTACTCACTGTGAGGGTGACAGAGCACTGGAACAGGCTGCCCAGAGAGGTTGTGGAGTCTCCTTCTCTGGAGACATTCAAAACCTGCCTGGATGCGTTCCTGTGTGACCTAGTCTAGGTGATCCTGCTCTGGCAGGGGGGTTGGACTGGATGATCTTTCGAGGTCTCTTCCAGCCCCTAACATTCTGCGTGATTCTGTGTGATTCTCTGTGATTTTAGCATTCATTCAAATTAGAAAGGCTATAAAGTTCACCTTTCTCCTACTTCCCTATAAATTAAAGTCATTAGTAGTAGACACTCCATCAAAAGTAACTGTTATTTCAAAATATGGTTTATTTCTATTAGGTACAAGCCACCCTACCTCTGCATTCATCAAAATCCTCAAAATTATGTACAGAAAGTAGAAGAGCACTGAATGGGGCAAACCACTGGGCAACTGACTGGGTAATGGACATTGGATTTTCACAGCTCCTAGTTCCTAAGAGTCATGGTTTAAGCTCAGCAGGTAACTAAACACCATGTGGCCACATGCTCACTGCTCTCACATGGTGACATGAGGAGGAGAAAACATAACAAAAGGCTCATGGGTCAAGATGAGAATAGGGAAGGATCACTCACCAATTATGGTCATGGGCAAAACAGACTCAACTTACAATTAATAAATAAAACAATTTAATTTGCTACCAGTCAAACCAGAGTAGAAAACAAACACAACCAGATCTTAAAAGCGCCTTCCCCCCACCACTCCCTTCTTTCTTGGCTAAGCTTTGCTCCCGATTTCTCTACGTCCTCCCCCTCAGTGGCTCAGTGGCACAGGGAATGGTGTTTGCTGTCAGTTCATGACATGCTGCTTCTGCCAGTCCTTCCACTTCAGGGGTAGGGAGGCCTCCTTGGACTCTTCCTCTGCTCCATTGTGGTGTCCCTCCCATGTGAGACAGTCCTCCACGAACTTCTTTGATGTGAGTCCTTCCTATGGGCTGCAGTTTCCTCACAAACTGATCCAGTGTGGGTCCCTTTCACTAGGTACAGTCCTTCCCACAGACTGCTCTTCCTCCATGGAAGTCATAGCCTTCTTCAGGTGCAGCCACCTGCTTAGGCTTGAGGTCCTCCATGGGCTGCAAGTGGATCTCTGCTCCACTGTTGAATTTCCATGGGCTGAAGGCAGGTCAGCCTGATGTCTCACCATGGGCTCTCCTCCTTTCTTCACTGACCTTGACATCTGTGTAGTTGTTTCCTTTGCATCACACTGCTCTCTCTGCTGCAGCTTTCTGCTACTGGTTCCTGAAAAGCTCCTTGCTCTTAGGCTGGGGCTGTGGTGGGGGCAAGGGCTGGAGCTGGGCCAGTCAGACCTGGCTGGGCCTGGAGCTGCACCATCTACACCAGGGCTGCACTGCCAGGGGCTGCTCCATGCACTGTGTCACTTTTAAATATGTTATTCACAGTGGGGCTGATTGGCTCAGTCCTGGCCAGAAGCAGGCCTGACTTGGAGCCAGGGAAGCATCTAGAAGCTTCTTAGAGGAACTGTCCCTTTAGCTTCTCCTCTGCTACCAAAACCCCTGCCACACAAACCCGATACACTGCAAAATCTTCACAATTACTTAGACATAGGTGCTCTTCTGATCTTGGAACTCATGTGGAATGATGATATATTTAGTAAATACAATACTTTAATGTGACATTTTTTGAAATCTTGGTAACCTATACAGGTTTTTTTAGCTACCAAATAAATACCATATTGAAGTATGAACTGCAGATAACATTTTAATATTTATTTTTTTTAATTAGTAATAGGATGTTAGCATGGAATTGTACAAAGCAAGCAAAACTTAATAATAACCACAATATTTATTTTCAGAATGTAGATACACATTTTTTAGATATATGTCTTTAAAGTATTTTTTTTTCAGATGTAGGATTTTTTTCCATGTGCTCCATCTCTACCAGATGCAATGAAAAATAATAAGAAATTATTTTATAAATAATTTATTTGTTGTGACTACACATTAGAATCAGATTTAACAGTTCTATGATGTCTAATCCATACTAATTTCTTGAATAATCAAATTTGATTATATGCAGAAAATATGAAAGCATTATAGGAAAGTACATGTAAAAACTATAACAGTACATGTATAAACTATAATAAAAGTATACTTCTTGTCAGTCAACAAGACATGTATCTACTAATAAATTATTGTATTCATCAATCTTTCAACTGATCAGGCTGACAGTTAAAACTGAAAATTGTAAGTAAGCTCAAAATGAGTCTTTGTTGGCAGTGTGAGAGAAATTAGCATTCTGAAATGCAGGACTGATGGAAACTTAAAAATAAATTATTACAGGGCAGACTTCAAAAAGAGTTCTTTTCATAGCCCGCTGGAAAATGGTGAAGTATTCAAATGTTTTGAACTTTTTGTTATACTTATTTTTGTCTATAAACTTTTCACTGTGGTTCTTCAAGAATCATGCAGGAAATCTCTATTCCTTTGAAAACATCATTTGGGATCTGTAAGAATAAATTTCTTTTCTGTTCATTAATTACTTCTATCTAGTCTTAAATTCACAGATCACTGGAAATCACAGGGATACTAGTCACAGAAGAAAATGTAGAAACAACGTAAATTACGGGCAATACTTTACATACAGCACAGGGAGACGATTCAAGACAGCCAGCATGGCTTTACTTGGGGCAAGACCAACCTAGTGGCTTTCTACAATGGAGTAACTGCATCAGTAGACAACGGAAGAGCTGTGGATGTTATCTATCTGGATTTCTGCAAGGCCTTTGGCACGGTCTCCCCCAAAACACCATTCTCTCTAAGTTGGAGAGGTATGGATTTGATGGGTGAACAGTTCAGTGGATAAGGAACTGGCTGGATGGTCACATCCAGAGAGTAGTGGTCAATGGTTTGATGTCCAGATGGAAGACGGTGACAAGTGGTGTCCTTCAAGGGCCTGTACTGGGACTAGTGCTGTTTAATATCTTCATTACAGCAGGATTCAGTGCACCCTCAGCAAGTTCACTGAAGATACCAAGCTGGGTGGTGAGGTTAATGTGTCAGAGGGAAGGGATGCCATCCAGAGGGACCTGGACAAGTTTGAGAAGTGGGCCCAGGTGAACCACATGAGGTTCAACAAGGCCAAGTGCAGAGTCCTGCACCTGGGTTGAAACAATCCTTGTTACCGATACAGGCTGGGAGATGATATGCTGAAAAACAGCCCTGAGGAAAAGGACTTGGAGGTACTAGTAGACGAGAAGCTGGACATGAACCACCAATGTGGATCTGCAGCCCAGAAAGGCCAACTGCATCCTGGGCTGCATCCAAACAAGTGTGGCCAGCACATCGAAGGAAGTGATTCTGCCCCTCTACTCTGCTCTGGTGAGACCTCACCTGGAGTACTGCGTCCAGCTTTGGAGTCCCCAACATAAAAAGGACATTGAAGTCCTGGAGTGTGTGCAGAGGGGGGCCACAAAGATTATCAAAGGGCTGGAGCACTTCTCCTACAAAGATAGGCTGAGAGAGTTGGGGTTGTTCAGCCGGGAGAAAAGAAGGCTTCAGGGGGACCTTAAAGCGACCTTTCAGTACCTGAAAGGTGCCTATAAGAAATCTGGGGAAGAGCTGTTCACTAGGGCCTGTAGTGATAGGATGGTTTTAACTAGAGAAGGGTAGATTTAAGTTAGATATTAGGAAAAAGTTCTTCAATAAGAGGGTGGTAGATCACTGGAACAGGTTGCCCAGAGAGGTGGTGGAGGCCCCATCCCTGGAGATATTCAAGGTTAGGCTTGATGGGGCTCTGAGCTACTTGATCTAGTAACATTGTCCCTGCTTACTGCAGGGGGATTGGACGAGATGATCTTTAAAGGTCCCTTCCAACTCAATACATTCTGATTCTATGAATATATTCCTCAAGATATTTGTACATCTTTTTCTTCCACGTGAATCCATCTGCAAAGAAAATGAGCAATAGTAGAGCTTTAGTTTAGGGGAAAGCTTGCAGAAGACCTGCAAATAAAAAAAAATCAGATTTAAAGTCATGATGATTTCTATATATGAGATCATAATATCTTTTTTTTTTAGACCTCCTTTACACACAAATTATATCATTTTGATGAAAAAAAATTCAGGTAGACTGTCATCAAATGTCTATGAGATGTGACTTATTGAAGTTTCAAAGCCACTTTTATACTTAGATGTGCAAAGGGCTGGAGATCTGATATTGAAGTGCTGTGCAACCTAATTTACATTGCTGACCATCATTTAACAAACCTTTGACAGTAACAAGAATCTCAGTTATGAATGAAAGCCCAATTATGAAACATGTATTGATAAAGTAAAAAGATTGCTTCTTATCGAAGGGACAAATTGAAAATGGATACAGAGTGCTAGAGTTGAAATAATACTAACAGGTTTTTTAAGCCTTTTTGTAGACATGAAACTGCTATATAATTTCTAGGCCCTGGCCTAAATTAGAGATGTTAAATTAAGAATAAAAGTAACTGTAAATGGGGGGCTCAAGAAGCAGTAGCATTTTCACGTACAGCATGACCATAGAATGAGATCAGACAAGTTTAAGAAGAATGTAAGAGTTTGACTCAAAGTTAGTATGCTTGGAGACACAGTGACACACTACTTACATCTGTTTTTCCTATTTATAAAATTGTGGTTTACATTAATGATTAGAAGGACTTGCACTAGAGCAAGGTGTTTCTAAAAATGACCTCTCTTTTACACTAACATTCTCTCCTGAACGTACAAGAAAATCCTCACTTTCTTGTAACTTTGAAGCTTGGACAAAGCTTACCCTTAAAGGCCTCGCTACTTACCGTGTTTCTCGGTAACTTTAAATCTCCACATTAAGGTATTTAAATTAGTCTTCTATATTTGTTGCAAGAAGAAGCCTATTTGAGAGCACTGCTGAAACAAATGAGACCTGGACTATACCTGCCAGTTTCTAATTGATTAGATTACTCCTCTATGTGTCAGGAAAAGAGAGCAGCATGGATGACTTTTGTTGTGTAACTGGTGCCAAATTTACATTCTTCTCAGTCGACTGATGCAGAGGCTAAAGGATAATAATCATGCAGGTCAAAATTTGTGATGAAAAGAGACTCGACTGCAGGATTCAAACTAACAATTTATTTGAATAACACTTGCAGATCCAATATGTCACTATTGCAGGTTCTATGGATACACTGCCCTATTGCAGTTTTAAAAGCAAGACTACACTATCGCAACCACAAGAGATTCACGACATGCACCATTGCAACTACAACAGAGTCACAAAAGGCACTATTACAGCCCACAAACGACTCACAACAGCCTGCAGACCACTCACAAAACTATTACAACTCATAGTGGAACACACTACCACAGCCCACAAACAATTCAAAATACCACACTTGTGTTAGTCAATCATCTGTGACTACAAACTCAAAGCCTGACAAATATTCACTCACCCCTCCAGGTAAGGGCTCCCACATATGTTATCTTGGCCAGCATCCCAACCAAGGGAGAAGGATATCATCACCTGCTGCTGCATGGTTGAAGTAACTCCTAGTTTCCAGCCTGAATCTTAGAGGTTTTATTCTCTGGACTATGTGACAGTGAAAAAGAATGTGCCTGAGTGATTCATACCACCTGGGGTGTTTGTCTTTAGCAGTGTTTCCCCTTATCTTTATTTATTCGTGGGTGATGTTCCCTTCTGCATGCTCTATCTTTTGCATATCTTTGTAGTGTCTGGGTCCCTTGAAACCAAACAGACACCCTCCAGCTTACCTTTATCTTCCTTTTAGGCTAATGAACGGTGGTTTGATTTGGCCTATTTGTTGAGGGATTTCAAGGCTCAACTCAGGTTTTGGTTCCTTGAATGATGCTCTGTTTAGTCTTGGGCTTACCAGACAACTCAGGACTGAGCTAAATACACAGCTCCCCATAAGTCTCTCTACAGAGACAGGGCCTCAAGGCAATCCAAGGCTGAGTTGCTCCTGCAACCCCCCCACCAGTCCTCTGGTGCAATGGACATTACTGAAACCTATTTAAACTGTGAGCCAGACAATCCTTACACAATTGCAAATTGACTTTAGATAACGTGAAAACAAGAGACATCGGCCTGAAGCTACCTAACTTATAAGTCTATTGGTAGCTTCTGCCCACAATCTAATTTCAAAAAAACAACTAAACAAAACCAAAACAATAAACCATTAGACAGTAGTCCTGTGTGGGGCAACATGTCCATCTGACATTTGCCACTACACTGAAGTGTGAGCCCAAGATGGAACCAGAAGATGTAAGGGCCAGACCACCACCCAGGACAGGGGTATATCATGTAAATGAAGCAAGTGTCCTGTTCTGCTCAGTCCATGGCACTGGTCACAAGTGGACAGCAGAGGCTTGGCACTTAATTGACATGACTGTGAAGTGTGTGAGTAGAATCTCATTATGAGATTCACAAAGATTAATAGAAGCAAACACAAAGTCCTGCACCTAGGAAAGAATAATGCCATGCACTAATACATGCTGAGGCCAACCAGCTGGAAAGCAGATTTTCAGGCCCCGGTGGTCTTGATGAGCAACAAGTTGAATATAAGTCAGAAGTGTGCCCTTGTGACAAAGAATCCTGACATCCTCAGGTCTTTCAGCAACAGGGCAGACACCAGATGCAGGTGAGTGATTCTTCCTCTCATCACTGGTGAGTCTCCATTGGAGTTCTCTGTGCAGTTCTGTGCTCTCCACTAGAAGAGACATGGAACTAATTGAACAAGGCCAGCAAAAGATCATGAAGATGATTAAGGGACTGGAGGATCTTTCATAGAAAGAAGGACTGAAGAGTTGGGATTGCTTAGTCCAAAGAAGAGAAAGCTCAGGGGGAAATTCATGAATGTATGCAAATATCTGATAAGGAGAAGCTCAAAATGAAAGCCAGGCTCTTCCTAGTGGTGTTCATTGAGAGGACAAGGCACAATGGGTACAAATGAAAATACAGAAAATTCCATTTAAACATAAGAAAAATGTTTTTACTGTGAGGATGCTTGAGCCCCAGAAAATGTTGTCAAGGGAAGCTGTGGAGTGTCCATCCTTGGAGATATTCAAAATCTGACTCAACACAACCCTGAGCAATCTATCAGAGTTGAGCTGCTCTGAGCTGTGGATTTGAATTAGGCGATCTCCAGAGATTCCTTCCAATCTCAAAGATTCTGTGCTGCTATGAACAGAAATAAAAATAGATTTTTATCTCAGATAAGAATTTCTCTCTGCTCACTTTGCCCATCTTGCTTAGTAAATAACTTTTAGGTTATACATCACAGTGTAGTATGGTCCAGCTCTTGCAGCTGTCTTGCACAAAATCTTCCATGACAGCATTACATTTTTAATATTTCCAGAAAGAGTCTTTTAGAATAAGTTTTCTTTTTTGTCTATGTATTTGGTTTTCTAAATCTATTTCCTTAAGAATTCTCTTAGTTCTGAAGTAATGACTGAAGGAATGTGAAATTCAATAATTCTTCTTGCAAAATTGTATTGCAGATTGTATTGCTTATGTCCAATCTATATCTCTTTATATTCTTTGTTTGCAGACACAGTAGCAAAATGCCTCCAAGTCACAAACATATGAAGGTTGAGTTTAGCTATACAGGCAGCTTTTGTGCATTCTGTTTTGTGAACAAAATTTACTAACATCTGCTATCTGCACTAGTTTTGTACGAAATATTGTCAATACTGTAAAAAATGCTAATCTATTAATCACAAGGCTTCCATGAGGACTGAGTCAATTTATACAAACTCAGGCTTTGTTTTTCAACAGCTGATAAAATGTTTTGCTTCAGTGTAGGAATTGAAGCAAAAGGTAGAAAAACAAACAGCAAACGCTCTCTCTTGTAAGTGTGGTGTCGTGGTTTAGGCCCAGTGCATAACTGAGCACCACGATGCCCCCCAAAAAAGGGCTAGTCAAAATACGGACTGGGAGGGCTTCTTACCACTTAAACAGGTCACAGGCAAAACACAGACTCATCATAAGGAATAAAAACAAAACCATTTTAATTTGTTACCAACACCAGAGTAGAACAACAGGACATACAACCAGATCTTAAAATCAAAACACCTTCCCCCCACCCCTCCCTTCTTCCCAGGCTCAACTTTTGTTCCTGGTTTCTTCAGCTTCCCCCTCCCCCTTTGCCTTGAGGCACAGGAGGATGGCAGTGGGGGTTGCAGTCGGTCTTCCCACCACGTGCTTCTCAGGAGGAGGGAAAAAAAAAAAAAAAAACCCCGGGGCTTCTTCCACGTGGCCCCCTTTCCATAGGGAAAAAAAAGTCCTCAAAAGTCCAGTATGGGTCTGCCCACAGCTGCAGTTTCCCTCACACACAAAACTGCTTCAGTCCAAGTCCACAAAACTCCAAATCTGGGTCTGCCCATGGTCACAGCTCCCTCACAACCAACCAGTGGACCTGGCTCTTGCCACGGGTTGCAAAAGGGGAAACCTGGGTTCTGTGTGCTCCTCCTCCTCCTCCCTCTCTTTTTCTTTCCTTCAAACTGACCTTGGTGTTCATCAGAGTTGTTCTCCTCGGGCCCCACTCCTTTCTCTGCTGCAGGTCTCTTCTGCTGGTTATAGAGATCCCAGCTCTCTTTTTCTTGGGATTAAACTGCAGTGGAGCTTAAGCTTAAGTTGTGGTCGGGCCCGGTTAAGCCCAGCCGGGCAAGGCCAGGGCCGCGCCACCCACACCTGGGGCCGTGGTGGTCAGGGCTGGTGCCAGAGAGAGAGCAGGCATGTCCTGCACCCCCCTTAAATATATTAATTCGCAGGGGCGCTGATTGGCTTGTCCCTGGTCAGAGGTGGGTCTGACAAAGGCAAAAGGGGAGCTTTGCAGGTAGCTTCTTAAAGGGCCATCTCCATAACCCTTCCCCCGTTACCAAAAACACAACCAAAAAACCCCTCACAGAAAACCCAATACATGTGGGCAAGCCTTTTTCATCTGTACCCTATTAAACTATGTTTGGCTCTCAATCTCGTATATAAGCCCTCAAGTGAGAAATGAAAAAAGTATTCCATGTTTGTATTGACAGATTATCCATACAACTCGGATTATGTTCCCCAAAAGAAGAAAAAAATAATTTGAATATTCTCAAAATAGGAGACCCAGAAACAAAATGATACAAAGACAAAAGGGAATGCTAAAGAAGATAGTCTATCAAACTCCTTTCAAACTTAGTCTACATAGTGCATTAATTTCTGTGGTTACCTTGTTGTTCTTATCACACTTACCACAGAGACTTTTCTTCCACTCACACTGACAAACCAAACAATGGTAGTGTTAATAATGGGAACTGTTTTGTTTGCTTTTTCAATTTTCTGGATATTTTTCTCACAGAGTTGCTGCAGTTTTCTTGAGATTTTGCAACTCATGCCCTTTTGACTGACAATAATGAGATTCTTGAAATGTAATTGTAGGGCATTCTTACTAAAGGGATCTCTTGTTCAACAATTATCTAACCTCTGGATCTCCTTTTTATTGTAGTTGAGTTGTTTCAAAGCAAAGACACTAAAGGCTGTATCTGTTTTCTGTCTCATTCTTCAAAAAACACCCTAAACCTTTTGTCTAAGGAAAGGTCAAGAATTTGAAGCTAAGAAAACAAGCTATAATAGTTTGGTTTTTAATTAGGTATTCTGTCTCTTTTCTTTTCATTGTAAATTACAAGTATTTCCATTCTAAAGTATTCCTGTTTCATGATGCAAAACATTCTTACACTTCAGTAATGATCAGAAATAATATTTTAACATCATCAGTGAAAGAAAACATTTCTCAGTAATTTCTTTCTACTTCAAAAGCAGATATTCCTAAGGCATCAAATTTGTTTGAAAAATAGAAATTAGTATTTGCATTGAATTGAACCATATTGCTGTGTGATTATTAACTACTTTTACCATATGTTAGGTTATTATTGTTTAGATTTTAAAAAAATTTAAAAATGCTTATTAATTTTAGCTATTATTTCCTCAGTTTAGATACACAAGATGATGAGATATAACAATATGCCAAGAAGCAACAAGAAGTTTTCAGAAAAAAATTCTCTTAGTGAAAATTTTCTATTTACAAATAACATTTTATTTTTAAATTTTTAAAAATTACCATTTTTATTTCAATTTTGTTAGAATATCATTTGGAATACAAGTAATGTAAAAAATATTTTTCTATGAGAAAGATATGCCAGCTTATTAAAAAAAAAGAGAAGAAGGGGACATTCTTCATTTTTATGGAGCTGATTTGTATAATGTTTTGCAGAAATCTGTAATACTGAAAAGTCAATGAAGCAGAAGCATCTCTTCAGAAGTGGTTTGTAATATCTTTTCTGTCTTCTGGACAGTAGTCATGTGAATTATAACTGTGTAAATATGACCAGCATAACACCATAGTATTTAAATAGAGGTATAATCAGCATCTGAAAAAATAAAAATATGTTGGAAAAAAAATCTAAACAAATACAATTGTACAGATAATGAAAAGGTACAGGATAAAAATAAATCTAATTTGAACAGTTTCTCTACAGCAATCCTTATATTTTAAATATAGTAAAACAAACATACAAATGTTTTCTTAGAGAATACATGCAGAAATCAAGGCAAAAACATGTAGATTGTAAACAGAAGACACATATTTTCCTTCTTTTCCTCCAGCATATACTCCAGGTATATACTCATGTATATACCCTTTGAAAGCTCAGAATCACCTTCCTACTGACCAGCTTCTGATCTGACTCAAAACGTTGTTATCGAGTGACTGGGAACTTTGTCTTGGGGTAACTCAGAAGCAAAGCAGTGTAAAGCCAGAAACATATAGCTCACGTGGGAGAGTAAATTATTTTTTATCTGACTTCGGTAAACTTTTCTGCTGGTACACACTAAGACTTACTTATTATACGTCTGTGTTGTTTCTGCTTATTTGATAAGGGATGGTATATTAAGATTGAACATTTTATAGCAACTTCGCTAATCAACTTCCCTTTTGCTTTCATATTCAGACTTTCAAACCACTTCATAGCTTTCTACTGGATTGAAACAGAACGAAAAACTTTTTCAGAAACACAGAAAGATCTCCCATGTTTGCCCTCTAGAAATGGAGAACTTCATACACAGTCTTGTCAGGGCAACAGTCTCTTTTAGTTAATGTCATTTTTATCAAATCAGAAATAATTCAGAAAACAACCATGAACTACTTAAAACATTATCACTCATAACTTGAGAAAATGCTGTTATTAGAGCTTTCTTGAGCTTTGTTTCTGGGCAAATTTTCCTTTACTTACCTGTTTTTTGCTGGAATCTGTGTCAATTTATGTGCTGGTAATTGAGCTAAACTGCTACTTCGTATATTTTGAGATGTGGCAGGTATCAGGAAGATATTGCATTTTGGACCACTGTTTCAATATGCTTTTAAAACTAGTGTTTGTACCCACACATGAATTAATAGACTCTGCTTCCATATTTAAACATAAAAAAACCCAACCGAGTAAATCTTATTAAATTAGCTGGATATAAGACAGCATGAATGAAGTGATTAGAGGTAGAGAAGAAAGGCTAATCCATTGAGGAGGAATAATTTGAAAATGCAAAAGATCCAGAACCATGATAAGAATCCAAAATTCCTTAAGGTTTATCTGATTATATTTCTGACGTTTACTTATCACTAATTTTCCTTGACACATACTTGTCTAACCATTTAATTTTTCATCCAAAGAGAAATGTCAATCCATACTAGCATTGCACAAGTGTCACTCAAGCAGTGAAGTAGATAAAAGACATTATGTGAAGCTACGTTCCTTCCCCAGTCACAAGGGAACGTTTTTTTCATCTGACTAGTCTTGATATATTTTCATTCCCACATTATTCGAAGATACTTATTTTTGTTTGACTCCAGCTGTGTATTCCCTAGTAGTATAGACTTACAGTTTAGACTTCAAAATGTTGCTGTAAATTTATTTTAGATCTTTCCCCACTCCCATCCAAAATCAGCCCTCTTTTCTAGGTGGGTGGTGATGTAGTAGAAGTAGGAGAATTAGGAAAATTGTTTCCCTGAAAGTTTGTGCATTACATTTAGATTGCATACAAGTGCTGACAGATTTCTGCAGATTATTAAATGCTGGCACAAGTGCTGCAGAAGCCTAGAGCGTCGAGGCAGAAGGTTGACACAAGGACCAGAATAAAAGCAGCTCAAATATTGTCACTGTGATTTTTAAAACGAGGTGAAGGGGAGAAAGTAGGTGGCATGAACTCATAAAAATGACAGACAACTAAAGATTTTGAGATGATACGTAAACAGAGCTCAGAGACAAATGGTTTTCTAGTTCAAAGCAGAGCCTGTAGTGATTTTCTGCCTTAAAAGTTTAGCCTTCATATTGCCAAATATATTAAAACCAATGTGAATTACTTTCATACGGATAGAAAAACATATCAATGACACAGCTGTCAGTGGTGTCTCCGTTTAAGGCTCAGAGAGAAGGATTTTCTCTCTATTGTCCCTTACCCTCCCAGGGGGAGGATTAAAAAAAAAAGGGGAATAGAGAAAAAGATGCTTCGCACAAGGTTGGAAGTTAAGACTGTAACGAGTTCAATGAAAAACAACAGAGGAAAGGAAAAGGGAATTAATAAGGGATAAAGAATATTTAACTATATACAAAACCCAATCCCAGTAGTCCCGAGTGGAAATGTCCGAGCAGTGCTTTGTGGCCGCTGTGACTGCTGTGACTCTTCACCAGGGACTGCAGTGGTGCCGGGAAGCGATGGTGGTGGATGCTGCTGAGCACATGAAGGTAGGCCCAGCTGTCCCAAGATGCAACAGGAAGCAGCCCAGGAAACGAGGAAAAACCCCCAAAAACCTTGAGCCTCCTTGGTTTTTTATAGACTGTGGCCAGAAAGGGGAGGGAGCAGTACAGATCTCAGAGCACCCAGGGTCCTACAGACACCAGCTATCTTTCCCTTTCAGGCTGTTAAACCTTAAACCATAACAAGTGGCAATTTCAAAAAGTTACCTTTACGTGATTTTATCATAGATTTACCTACCAGTGATTTAAGCTTGACTGCACTCACTCTGTCACTGACTGTTATCCTCTGCTGTCAAAGGAATAATTCGACAGAATTCAGAATGCCACTCTCAGTTTACATATGTATGTTTTTATTCCTCCCTTAATCTTTTTACAATTCCATCGTAAAAATTTATTCTTTCCATTTGCTTTGGTTTATCTTTTTAACTAGGCCATGCTTATGGTTATATGGTTCCACAGTAAAATTTGGAATTATGCTTTTCAAGAGAAGATAAACATATTTGCTGTTGTCAAAATGAGAAAGTAGAAAAGGAGAATAGGATACTGAGCAACTATCTTCTTAAATTTTTACCTAAGTACAATTTGCTGTCCTATTTTGTGTTTGCTGAGCACAAACAACTGTGATCAGACGTTCAAAATGTGGTGCTTAGAGCTGAACAGAAAATGATTCTCCAAAGAGATTTAAATTGGGAAACGTCACATTGAAAACAATGACTTTTGCTGTGAAACTCCAAGGATCATATACAAGCTTACTTATGTCATTAAAGGCAGGAAAATAACAAAATTAAAAAAAAAATAAAAAATAGATATACTACTGTAGGATTTGGAAAGGTTCATTTTTTAAAAATTTTAGAATTATTTTTGTTTTCAAAGTATTTTGTAAAAAACCAAACTTTTAATGAAATATCGTGCAGGAAGAGGCAACCGGCTCCACGCC
>NW_010188763.1:0-682 GCF_000695765.1 Mesitornis unicolor
CCCAGGCTGTGGAGAGGTTCTGGGGTCTCCTCTGGAGACATCCACACCCCTGGATGTGTTCCTGGGTGATCTCCTCTGCGTGACCCTGCTCTGGGTGATCTCCAAGGTCCCTTTCCCCCTGACACGCTGTGATTTTGTGATTCGAGCCCAAAAAAGGAGCCGATCGGAAGCAGAAGACGGACAGGGAGAAGATGGAGAAGCGAACACCTCACGAGAAGGAGAAATACCAACCCTCCTACGAGACCACCATACTCACTGAGGTGGGGCTGCTTTATCGAAACCCGGCTGAGCCCTCCCGCAGGTGACACGGGACCGGCTCCTGTGCTGGAAACGTTTGCCCAAGTTGGCTGTAGACAAAAATAACATCAATCTTGGGGGCAGAGGAGGTGTTTTTACCAGAGTGGGGTTGAACCTGGCAGCTGAACACCACAAAGCCGCTCAGATCATGAAAAAGACCAAAGATGGCAAGAAACACAGAAAAGGCCAAAAAAATTATGAAGCTTCCTGGCATTTTTCATCATTTGCCCATTGGTTGTTTCTTGGTGTTTTCGGCCTTGTTGGTGATTTTGGAGCCTTTCACCTTACACCTCTCTTTCTCGGCTTTTTGGCCTTTCTGGTGGATCCTGGTGGTTTTCTGTTGTTTCAGTACACACATTGTGGCGTTTTCAGGGGTTTCTTGGCA
>NW_010188763.1:725-1142 GCF_000695765.1 Mesitornis unicolor
CACTTTCTCAGCTTTTGGCCCTTCTGGGGCACTGCGGTGCTTTCACATCACATTGTGGCATTTTCGGGGTTTCTTGGCACTTCTGCAGTTTTTCCTGATTTTCACCTTATCAGGCACATTCTGTGCTTGCTGGTGAGTCTGGCAAACATTGTGCTTTTTTCATCATACCTTGACATTTTAAGATTTTCCTGGCATTTCTGTTGGGTTTTGACTTTTTTGCCTTATCTGGCACTTTCTCAGCTTTTTGTGCTATGTGGGATTCTGGTGATTTTGCATAATTTCTTGGCATTTTAAGGGAAACTCTTGAAATGTGCCAGAATAAAGTGCCAAATGAGGTGAAAAAGTCAAAAACCAGTAGAAATACCAGGAAACTCTTAAAATACCAAGATATGATGAAAAATGCACCAATATCTGCCA
>NW_010188764.1:0-7458 GCF_000695765.1 Mesitornis unicolor
GTTCTGTGATTCTGTGATTCTGTGAACTTGATAATGTTTTTACATGAAGTTACAAGTAAATAAAAATGTAATAGGCTTAAGTCAAGTATTTAACCTTTTAATGCCTGTTTTTCTTCATGAGGTAGAACAAAGCAAAATCAAAGAATGACCTGGCTAAATGACAGGTGCCTAATGTAAATGTAAATATGGAGTTGTCACTGTTTAACTGGTTTTGCAGGTAAGCTGCTGGCCCTTAAATGATCTTTTTATCGATGATACCAAACAAAATATCACATTACTTCTGTCAACCTTTGAAGAGTCACAGAACCAGAGCTTTCAAGGCCTGTAAGGACCCCTGTGGTCAGGCAGCCTCACTTCCTGGGCAATGGAGGCATTAGGCCACTTCTGAATTAGTTCTTGTTTGAGCTGGAACATAAAAAGTGCCTTTTGTGGGAATTTAAAAACCACCGGTGATGGAAAAATCATTCATTTCACTACCAATAACATACAGCAATTAGTGGAATGACAAATAATAAATGAGGACAGTGATGTGGGTAGTGTACAGAGGTTATAACATTTATTTGGCACTGGTACAACTGCTACTGCAATACCCTGCTACTGCCCATGAATCAAAGATGAGGTTGACTGTGACCAGAGAAGAGCCAGAGAAATCCATAGTGAACTGTGAACTATGCCCTATAATGTATTTATTTGGTTTAGGGTGTCAGTAAGAAAGTTATGGGTAATTCTAGAATCAATTTTACACTTTTTCCTCCCTGAAAAATAAACTGTAATTCAGCATTGAATTATTTATGGGAAGTCATGGCTTGAGTTACATAGCAGTCCTTTCTAGCTTCGTAAGGTATGAATCTATTTCACTTGCTGATTAGAAGATTAGCTACATTTCTAGCCATGTGTATTTGCATAGAGGTCATTTGGCAAAACACTGGCTTTCATATGTCAGATTCTGGGCTAATCTGTGCACCACACAGTACTGATGAACATTGAAGTCCTTAGGGTATTGCAGCTGGCCTGATGGACCCCACTAGTGCTTACCTTGGCAGCAACCTGTGGCATAGTTTTTCCCCTTCACAAGCCTGAACGCTTTTTGGGAGACTTCTCTTATATGAAATAATACATCTTTGAAGACCTGAATGTAATTGAGAATGCCTGTAAATCCAAATAATTTCTCTAGGTATATTACTCTTCAGCAATAAACCATGACAGCTGGAGGACTGCTTTATTTATAACTCCTATGTTTTATTTCCAGTCTCAAGCACCAACATGCATATTTGATTCCTTTAAGAAAGGTGTCTTCCCAGCTGCAATACTTGACTCCTTCAGGCCAGAAGGAAAGATATCTTCTGGGTCATCATCATTCCATTGTATGTCCATTATAGGTGCTGGTTTTTGCATGATCTCATTAGCACCCCCCAACCTCCCCCTTAAAAAAAACCAACAAAAAAAATCCCAACCATTCTTGTCTTTTTTGTCTTTCCTTACCAAATTAGCTTTGTTTGAGATCTCCTATGGTATAGTAAAATAAAAACAAACCTTGATCTGATGTAGTGCTTTGAAGAAAATCCAGTGTGCTGAGTTATGCTGTGAAATAAAGCCTTCATAATAGATTGATTTAAATATAAACTTCTAGAGACACATCTGCATACTTAGCTTAAAAAAGAGATAGTACAATGCTTTATTAGCTGATGTAACTGATTTCAGATGTTGAAAAAGCAAATGAAAAACATGCCTGAACAAGGTAGACTTACCATTATTTTGAAACCAACAGGTTGAAAATAGAGTAAAAATGCACAATAAAGTCAAAATGCTAGAAATATTAAATGAGGTCTGGTTTTAGTTCAAGATTTTCAGTCTGAGCATGCAATGACTTTACCTAATAAGAAAAGGAGTGAATAATCATATATAAGGAAACTGGATCTTCTTCTACCTTGACTCATTTTAATTCCATAAATTTGTTTTCAGAATGACTTGCTTTAAAATTCTACCAGAAATTGATATACCAGGATATTAATCATAAAAATGCTGGGGACAAATTCACATTACCTGAGCTTAGAGCCTGTGATGTTTGTAGAATCAGTAGAGAGAACCAGAGTTCTCCAAGGGAATGCTGAGGCTTGTGGAATTAGCCTGTGAAAAGTGTTGCTCATCTCCTGCCTACCTTTGGAGCAGAGGCACCTGACTGGTGGGTGCTGGTTATCTCTACCAGTGTGGGATCCTCTCATGAGGACATGTAGGTAAAAGATCTGTGCCCTGCAGGCAGTAGTGCCATCACCTTCCTTTGCCTGATAGTTGGAGCGGTTGCATGGAAAATTACCTATATTCAAATCCTGCTGAGTGACCCACGTGTGGTCACCACCTCTGAGTGGTGTGTCCTCATCACCAGGATACAGAATTATCCAAGGGAGAGGAGTTGGAGTATCTACTCCTCTTACTGAAGCTGACTCATTCATGCTAAGAACAAGAGAGCCAGGAGGCCAAGGAGGAAGAAGAAAATGGTTGAGGGAACCTGATTCTGTGTGTTTTTCAGCTGGTGCCTGCAGTTGGGTGCCTACATCTTTCTTGTAGTGAGGGACTCAAAGCTGAACACAGTATTGCAGCCTCACCAGTGCCGAGTGCAAGGAGATGATCACTTTCCTAGTCCTGCTGTCCACACTATTTCTGATACAGGCCAGGATGCTATTGGCCTTCTTGGCCACCTGAGCACACTGCTGGTTCATATTCAGCTAGCTGTTGATCAGCACTTCCAGGTCTTTTACTACCGCACAGCTTTCCTTTTTCCCCCCACCCCGCTCCCCACCCCCCCCCCCCCAAGCCTGTAGCATTGCATGGGGTTGTTGTGACCCAAGTGCAGGACCCAGCACTTAGCCTTGTTCAATATCATGCAATTGGTCTTGGCTCACTGATCCAACATCTCCAACATCTACAGATCCCTCTGTAGAGCCTGTCTATCCTCAAATAGATCAACACTCCTGCCAATTTAGTGTCATCTGGAAACTTACTGAGAGTGCAGTCAATCCCCTTGTCCAGGTCATTGATAAAGATATTAAACAGAACCAGCCCCAATACTGAGACCTGGGGAACATCACTTGTGTCTGGCCACCAACTGGATTTAACTCCATTCACCACAACTCTTTGAGCCCATCCATCCATCCAGTTTTTTTACCCAGCAAAGAATGCACCTGTCCAAACCATGAGCAGCCAGTTTCTCCAGCAGAATGCTGTGGGAAATGGTGTCAAAGACTTTACTGAAGTCCATGTACACTACATCCACAGCCTTTCCTTCATCTACTAAGCAGGTCATCTTGTCATACAAGGAGATCAGGTCAGTCAAACAGGACCTGCCCTTCCTGAACCCATGCTGACTGGGCCTGATTGCTTGGTTGTCCTGTATGTGACGCATAATAGCACTCAAAATGATCTGCTCCATGACTCTCCCTGGCACTGAGATCAGACTGGCAGGCCTGTAGTTCCCCGGGTCCTCCTTCCAGCCCTTCTTGTAGATGGGCATCACATTTGCTAACTTCCAGTCGACTGGGACCTCCCCAGTTAGCCAGGACTGCTTAAAAATGATGGAAAGTGTCTTGGTGAGCCCTTCTGCCAGCTCCCTCAGTACTCTTGGGTGGATCCCATCTGGCCCCATAGACTTATGTGTGTCTAAGTGGTGTAGGTGGTCGCTAACCATTTCCCCTTGTATTATGAGGGCTTCTTTCTGCTCCTCATCCCTGTCTTCCTGCTCAGCGGACTGGGTACCCAGAAAACAACTGGTCTTACTATTACGTTGGTCTTACTATTTGTTTTAACATTAAGTATTCTAAAGAAAGGTAAGTCAGTAAATCATTAGCAGTTATTATCGTACACTTTAAACTTAGTTTTCTCAAACAAAAGAAGATAGAGAGCAGGCACTAGGTTTAATATTTGATGGAAGCATCATGTTTTCTAACTAAACATGCATTTTTTCCTGAAATTGGATAATTTTATGCACACATTTGTAAACTACATCCATTTGTTGGTTACTGTGATAAATGATTTTAATCTCAAATGGAATTCCAATTAAAGTTCACAATTTATTGAACGAATAGAGACAAGCAAACAGCGCTGGGTATGCCGGTAGTCTCCGCTCCACCAAGATGCACACCGTACAGTTCTCATCTTTGGTTTATATACCTGTTGCTAATACATATTCATAGCTATTTCCGAGAAAAGGTTGGTCTTTACCGGAAATCTTCAGCGTATGCACTTTACAGGCCTCTCTTACATAATACTATGAATCAGCAATTCATAACACTATGAATCACTATGAATCAGCAATATATAACACTATGACTCAGCAATACATAACACTATGAATCACTATGAATCAGCAAAAAAAGAAACCAACCACTATGTGGTTATCAGCAAAAAAACCAAATTGGTCAAAGCTGATATGATACAATGTTTGTTAGGTGGCTTTTGCAAGAAACAGGATCCACACACATCCTAGCCTGCTTCCCCCAAGCCTGCGGCTATACAAGAACAAGCAGAATGATTAAAAGTCACATTTCCCCTGTGGCCCTAGCATTGTTCCATATTGACACGAATCAGGTGAACACATTTCACAGTTACTGTGCAATATACTGTGAATACATCAGTATTAAAATATTTAAGACACCATGCTAGCATGCCCTCATTACTTAATTTACATATGTTTTGTTTTAGGGAAGTAGTGTGCTACAAACTTAACCGTGATTGTAATACTCAGTAAGAAGGCATAGTTTTGTTTATTTTGAACTGTTGTATTCTTCAGTTAAAACAAACAAGCAAGCTAATAACATTTTTAGGTAGATCTCTCCTAAATCTGAATTAGTTTCTTCTGCCATAACTGCAGAGCATGAGCACTTACCAAGACCATGTATTTGTTCACTACTGCAGTCTTAATAGAAAGCAGAGATGTCTAGAGTAATCAGAAAAAATCAATGTGTGGGCCTCACTCCTGTCAAATGATACAAGAAAAAAATATTACAGATAGGGCAAATTAGAGATGTTTTAAAATCCAATAGATGAAGCAACCTTTTCTAGTAGTACTTGAAGCAGGCAGTCTTGAGAGTGGCCTAGTGTCTAGATCCCCCAGATCCAAGTGAGGGTGTACCCCTGCTTGCAGGGGGAAGTCTTGCACCCTGGCTCTTCTCCTGACTAGCCTTCCTCTTCCCCTCTCCCAAACTAACTCAAGAGAAAAATATCCAGGCTTTTAAATGTAGTGTCTTCTTAGGAGGGTCTGTCAAGTGCTGGTGGAAGGGAAGGGAAGGGAAGGGAAGGGAAGGGAAGGGAAGGGAAGGGAAGGGAAGGGAAGGGAAAAGAAGAGAAGAGAAGAGAAGAGAAGAGAAGAGAAGAGAAGAGAAGAGAAGAGAAGAGATGAAAGTGAGCGGCCAGGCGCAGGGCAGTGCAAAAGGAGAGCAGGAGGGGGAAGACCTCTTTCATGTTTCCTTTTGGGTGGCAAGAAAGTTTTGAACTGTTTAGACTACTCCTGAAACCACATCCTTGCAGACCTCTTTCTTCTACCAGATGCTTTCCTTTTGTGTGCAAATGAGGCTACTCATAATTTTGATTAAAGTAGATCAGTGGATACAGGCAACTATAAGATGTATGAGAGTTTTAGGAGCAGATCTCAGTCTTGGCTGCCTGTAAAGGCCATGGCATGACTGAAATAATGAAACCAGCTTTACTCCACTTCAGATCAAAGCATTTCAGTCTGCTCCCCAACTTATTTCTACTTCTAGATAATTAAGGACAAGAACAGCAGGACACTGTCTGTCTGACACTTCTAAATAAATTCTTAATGTGGAGATTCCTCTTCAAAGCATTCCCTCTTTATCCTCCCCAGTGGTTGTATTTTGCAGGTGTAAGGAAGCCATTTTGTTTTCACAGCTTCTGTCATTACCATTTGATTCTCCCCTAGGTATCTTGTTTTCCAGGATTACAGTAGCAGCAATGTTAGTTTTGGAAAGAGGAAAATACACTGGTCTGTTCCTGGAAATTGTAGTAATGCTTTATGCAACAAGGAGAGCCGCGGTGCTGTATGTAGTACTCTGGATTGAGGAGTGGCTGGGAGATGGGACACTGGCCGTGCTGAGTGTTTCCAGGTACAAGGCTATGCCCTAGAAAAACATTAATGGAAGACATAGTTGTTGGCAGCGAAGAGTAAGTGATATCACAGAAGCAAAGCCTAGCTCTTCCTGAGATCTATCAAAATATTTGCTGTCTTGCAGAGACATACTCAATGACTGAGTTACTTATCTGGTGACTGTGGATTTCTCTCTTCCACGTCCTTATCTGCTGTGGGGATCTTCCACTTCATCTCTTGACAGCAGAATGCAACTTCTGTTTGAAGGGATCTTCCTGATTCAGTTCAGGCAAAGGGCATTCGAGGGTCCACTCCATTTACCCACTGCTCACTGAGGTGGTCTTGCCTACACAAATAGCAGGCATACGCTGATGAGTATGTCAATGCAAGACGACCTATGGACTCCAAGACAACTCTATAAGAGTTATAAATCGAAGACTTTTATTTTATCAGAAGCTGCGCTTTTATAGTCCAAAATCCTTAGTCATCCTACATAAGAATTTCTGTTGGTTACATATGTGTCCATATTGTCTAAGCTACTACATGATAGGTTACTATCTTACACACGCGTCACCGCCCACATCAGCTTCTGGTTCGTTTACTTCCGGGTCGTTCTCTTGCCGCATTGCCGTACTTCCTCATTCTTTATCCCCGAAGACATTTTAAGGTGATCATTCTAAGTTACACAATTCTTAAGGTGGTCATTCTAAATTACACAATTCTATACAATCATATCCATTTTCATTCATGAAGCCTCCAACAATTCCCCCTTTTTGTATTTGTGCTACAAAAATCGCCTGCGATGCTCGCTGCAGGGCCCTTTGCAGCAGAGACATGAGATGGCAACATCAGTAACACAACTGCAACAACGAATAAAATCAACAATCCTGTTTTCAATAAAGATAACATCCATCCTGATAATCCCCAACCTTTAAACAAGTTAGCCAACCAATCCCATCTATCATCTACTTGTAATTCTTTCACTCCATCTTTCAAAAGATGGATCCTTTTGTGTATTGATTCAGAATGATCCAATACATTCATACAACACATTCCTTCAAAATCCTCACATCCATGCTCTTGGGCCAGAAACAGAAAATCTATTGCGGTTCTATTTTGTAATGTAGCATGCCTAACTGAATCTACGTCTAATATCAGACTGCTCTATTTTGCTAACCAACGGTTCAGTTTCTACCAGAGATAGCAACCGCACTTATCACACAAATCCTAAATCTAATTACCGGTAATTTAATACACACACCAAATCTCAATACCCGGGTATTCCACAGACTATAACCTTCTCTGGGGTCTTGCTTAGAGACTTTGCTTAGATCGAAGGTTCTCCCCGAGAATCACTCGGT